>NW_006783002.1:1735427-1744480 GCF_000442215.2 Lipotes vexillifer
TAAGTTTTCTTTTTTCCTATTGTCAGTTTTTTCTTTTTAACTTAAAACTACCAAAGAATCACATAAACAGTTTCCCTATGGGGTTTTTTTTTTTTTTTTTTTTTTTTTTTTTTTTTTTTTTTTTTTTTTTTTTGCGGTACGCAGGCCCCTCACTGTTGCAGCCTCTCCCGTTGCATAGCACAGGCTTCGGATGCGCAGGCTCAGTGGCCATGGCTCATGGGCCCAGCCGCTCCGCGGCATGTGGGATCTTACCGGACCGGGGCACGAACCTGTGTCCCCTGCATCGGCAGGCGGACTCTCAACCACTGAGTCCCAGGGAAGTCCAGTTTTTGAATACTCTTGCTTTGCTGTCCTGAGCTGGAGGGTTTGGGATGTCAGCTAGGAGACAGGATGCAGACTTCAACTAAGCACTGATGAACGTTCAAGGTAGTGGAATGAGGTTATACGGAGTGACATCGGTTGACTTTGTGTGGGTTACACTGTCTCAGTTTTAGTTTTAGGTGAGAGAAATACAGAGTGCAAGAAAAAGAGAATGTCCATCGCATAATGATTTAAAACCTGAAATAGGACAATATGAGAACTAAAGATTTTGGCAACTGAACTGATCAGCCTCTCTATCTAACATGCTAAGCTTCAGAAGAGTGAGTTTAAATGCACCTCCCTCCCCACATACACACAGGCACATATACAGAGAGAGAGAGAGAGAGAGAGAGAGAGAGAGAGAGAGAGACAAGTGTTATAAAAGGCATATGTTTCTGTGATTACTAAGAAATTGAGATAAAAATAAATCCTTAGAGTGAGTGAGTCTTTAAATAATCACGCGAAGACTGTGGATATTATCGGTAGGTCCTTCCAAGGCATTCTAATTTAGGTTATACTTGATTTTAGTAAGTAGTTTTCCAACTCCTGTTGCCATGGAGACCTTAAGGTTTCAGAGAAAGCATATTAGAAGGAGCTAGGGCTGAAGAGAGGGAGTGGCCAGGGACAGAGAAGGCACTCTGTTCCCACAGAGCAGCTCTGCCTTATTTTGTTTTAAATATTGAGATTTTTGCATAGCATTTGTTTGAAAAGCTCTGCTATTTTTTTTCAAGCATGGAAGTCACTGCTTAAAATTAATATTTAATTTCCTAAAACATCCTTAATCAAGTAATGTCCAAAATCCCCTATGCAAATCTGATATAAATCTCTAATTCATTTACACTTTCTTGAGAAAGCCTAAATATCCCAGCTATGCAATCTGGGTGGGGTACCATGATAATCTAGAGTCAAATTTCATAGAGAAATAATCTCTCATGGGTGTGCCTTAAAAATCCAACCTCCATATATTGGTGTCTCTAGTGTCATATTCCTCAAACCCATTCTGGAGGAAAATATCTCAGGGGACTTTTTAGTTGTGGAGAAAGTGATCAACCGTTTTCAAGTTATGCCCTCTCTGCAAGTAGCACACAGTAATGGTGATATTGGTCTGGGATCAGTCAGTTTCTAATCATAGCTCTACCATGAACTAGCTCCATCTTGGACCTGCTTTTCATAGCAATTGTTACTTCCATATCATAAAAGTGATCACGCAGTAATTTTAATGCCTTTTTATTTTCAGAATCATCCTATGCATTTTAGGCATCATAAGGGCAGGCATTGCATTTTATTATTTACCATCCTAACTCTAGTGCCTTGTATTGTTTATATTTGAACGTTAGCCATTTAAGTGGGTGTACAGTGGTATCTCATTGTGGTTTTCTTTTCTTTCTTTTTTTTTTGGCTGCACCGTGCACATATGGGATCTTAGTTACCCGACCAGAGATTGAACCCAGGCCCCCTGCAGTGGAAGCACGGAGTCTTAACCACTGGACCACCAGAGGAGTCCTACTTTCATTTCTTTGATGAGTGATGATGTTGAGCACCATTTTACATGCCTACTGGCCATTTGGATAACCTGCTTTTGAAATGTCTGTTCAAGTCCTTTGACCATTTTTCTATTGAGTTGTACCAATTGTCTTAACTGATTTGTAGGGAGGAATTCCTAATATATTCTGGATATGAGTTATATATATATATATATATATATATATATATATATATATATATATATATAAAGTTCATATATATGAAACAAATATATTTTTTCTACTCATTTTTTAAATCATTAAGTGGAAAATTACTTATTGCATATCTAATATATTCTAAGGACAATGCAATTTTGAAGGATTAATAAGGGTTATTTATAAATTATTTATATATGTTTATAAGAAAAGAACATAGTAAAGTTTATGACAAGAAATGGCTAACTGTGAAGAAATACAGTAGTTTCCTGCCTCTGAACAACCTGTAATCTCTCAGCTAGACATTTTGAGTATCAAAGTTATTTTATAGTGTGTTTTTGCAGGCAGAACATTCTTCATCATTATAGGTATGAGGAATTTTCTTGAATGTTAAGTAGCTCTAAAATTGTGAATTGGAAATACATCTTTTAAATATGTATTGGGGGATACATATGCTCTTAGTAGTTGATAAATAATAAACTTCTCTTTCAAAAAAATTTATGATGAGCAAGATGGTTTATTCATTAAGTAGCTTTTAACACTCAAATTGTCTCTTAGTAAAGAAATTCCAAAGCTTTTTGTTCCACAAATGTCATTTAGTCCCACAGATTTTTTTTTTTTTTTTTAGGTAGAATTAACTTTTGACTTATCTTGCAAAGGTATAATGGGGGTTAGCTTTTTACTTTGACAGACTAACAACAGGTAGATTATATGGGCATCCCGTTAATGAGCATAAATGAATGATTGTTAAGTGATGAATCAGTTTCCCTCCAGCTGAAAGAGTGGTATCTAACAGAAGTAGTATTAGAAGTCAAAGCCTCTTTCACTGAATTAATTAATTAATAGAATAACCTATTCATTTAGTCAGTCAATCAGTAAGTTATTCAGTCAGTCCATCAACAATATTTATTAGCTCAAACTCTGTGGAAGACCCTATACTGTACATTGAGTAGGCACAGAAGTACACGAAGATGGGGTCCTTCCTCTCCAAGTCCTTATAGTCTAGCATTGGAGATAAGCTATGCAACTGAAATTAAATATACAAAAGTATATGTCATAAGCAGTTTATAGATAAAGGCCTATGACCAATTAAAGAAGAATTCAAACTCATGGGAAGGTGGTATCTTTGAATGGAGCTGTGGAGGATTGGGACATGAAGGGAGGAGGTCTATTTCTAAACTGTTTGATACAATAGCCTTATCCACCTGTAAATATTTACATTCAAATTAATTAAAATAAGAGAAAATTTAAAATTCAGTTCCTTACCTGAACTAGCCTCATTCTAGTGCTCCATCAGTAGCTACACGTGGCTTGTGGCTCTCCTATTTTTTCTATTTTATCTGATATGAGTATTGCTACTCCAGCTTTCTTCTGATTTCCATCTACATGGAATATCTTTTTCCATCCCCTCACTTTCAGTCTGTATGTGTCCCTAGGTCTGAAGTGGGTCTCTTGTAGACAGCATATATATGGGTCTAGTTGTTGTATCCATTCAGCGAGCCTGTCTTTTGGTTGGAGCATTTAATCCATTCACTTTTAAGATAATTATCAATATGTATGGTCCTATTACCATTTTCTTAACTGTTTTGGGTTTGTTTTTATAGGTACTTTTCTTCTCTGGTGTTTCCCAGTTAGAGAAGTTCTTTTAGCATTTGTTGTAGAGCTGGTTTGGTGGTGCTGAATTCTCTTAGCTTTTGCTTGTCTGTAAAGCTTTTGATTTCTCTGTGGAATCTGAATGAGATCCTTGCCGGGTAGAGTAATCTTGGTTGTAGTTTCTTCCCTTTCATCACTTTAAGTATATCATGCCACTCCCTTCTGGCTTGTAGAGTTTCTGCTGAAAAATCAGCTGTTAACCTTATGGGAGTTCCCTTGTATATTATTTGTCATTTTTCCCTTGTTGCTTTTAATAATTTTTCTTTGTCTTTAATTTTTGTCAATTTGATTACTCTGTGTCTCAGCATTTTTCTCCTTGGGTTTCTCCTTCCTGGGACTCTCTTCACTTCCTGGACTTGGGTGGCTATTTCCCTTCCCATGTTAGGGAAGTTTTCGACTGTAATTGCTTCAAATACTTTCTCAGGTCTTTCTCTCTCTCTTCTCCTTCTGAGACCCCTATAATGCGAATGTTGGTGTATTTAATGTTGTCCCAGAGGTCTCTTAGGCTGTCTTCATTTCTTTTCATTCTTTTTTCTTTATTCTGTTCCATGGCAGTGAATTCCACCATTTTGTCTTCCAGGTCACTTATCTGTTCTTCTGCCTCAGTTATTCTGCTATTGATTCCTTCTAGTGTAGTTTTCATTTCAGTTATTGTATTGTTCATCTCTGTTTGTTTGTTCTTTAATTCTTCTAGATCTTTGTTAAACATTTCTTGCAGCTTCTTGACCTTTGCCTCCATTGTTTTTCCGAGGTCCTGGATCATCTTCACTATCATTATTCTGAATTCTTTTTCTGGAAGGTTGCCTCTCTCCACTTCATTTCGTTGTTTTTCTGGGGTTTTATCTCGTTCCTTCATCTGGTACATAGTCCTCTGCCTTTTCATTTTGTCTATCTTTCTGTGAATGTAGTTTTCGTTCCACAGGCTGCAGGACTCTAGTTCTTCTTGCTTCTGCTGCCTGCCCTCTGGTGGATGAGGTTATCTACGAGGCTTGTACAAGCTTCCAGATGGGAGGGACTTGTGGTGGGTAGAGCTGGGTGTTTCTCTGGTGGGCAGAGCTCAGTAAAACTTTAATCTGCTTGTCTGCTGATGGGTGGGGCTGAGTTCCCTCCCTGTTGGTTGTTTGGTCTGAGGCGACCCAGCAATGGAGCCTGGAGGCTCTTTGGTGGGGATAATGGTGGACTCCAGGAAGGCTCACGCTAAGGAGTACTCCCCAGAACTTCTGCTGCCAGTGTCCCTGTCCCCGTGGTGAGCCACAGCCGACCCCCACCTCTGCAGGAGACCTTCTAACACTAGCAGGTAGGTCTGGTCAGTCTCCTATGGGGTCACTGCTCCTTCCCCCGGGTCCCGATGCACACACTACTTTGTATGTGCCCTGCATGAGTGGAGTCTCTGTTTCCCCCAGTCCTGTCAAAGTCCTGCAATCAAATCCCTCAAGCCTTCAAAGTCTGATTCTCTGGGAATTCCTCCTCCCGTTGCTGTACCCCAGGTTGGGAAGCCTGGCGTGGGGCTCAGAACCTTCACTCCAGTGGGTGGACTTCTGTGGTATAATTGTTCTCCAGTTTGTGAGTCACCCACCCAGTGGTTATGGGGTTTTGTTTTATTGTGATTTGGTATGGTTATATCTATATTATCTACAGGTGACCCTGGAACAACAAGAATTTGAACTACATGGGTTCACTTACATGTGGATTTTTTTTTTTTTTTTCAATAAATCCATACAGTTTTACACAGTCTGTGAGCTGATCAGCAGAGGGCTGATCATGGGGCTTGAGCATCCATGGCTTTTGGTATAGGTGGGGGGGTCCTGAAAGTAATCCTCCTGGGATACTGAGAGACTGTATTTATAAATGTGATCCTAGTGTTCTAAGTGTTTTACTTATCTTATTTAGTATCCATTTAAAGTTCCTAACAACCTTATGAAGAAGAGATGAGCATTTCTATCTTCTTCTAACAGGTGAGAAAGGTGAGGTTTTACATTTTTCCAGTATTTGCCTAAGCTCACCCAATAACTAGGCAGTGAACCAGGGTGTGAACCCACGTAATCTGAGTCCAGAGGTCACCTCTAATGGGGAATGAACTGCTCATAGATCTCTTTGGTTCCAAAGCCCATGCTCATACTTGGAAAAGAGAAGTTTTAATATTCAATGACTTGACGGGCTGTGGAAAATAATTAGAAGGAAAGAATTAAACCCCAGGGTATCAGTGCCATTCGTTTAGGGATGCACCATAACTTTATCCTGACTTCGTATTGTCCCCTGAATAAAACCCAAGATCACATGATCATTGCTTTAACATTACTATATTGAAAAAGGTCTGGTGTCTACTACATGAATTAGTCCTAAAATTAGAAGGCAGAAGAGGAGCAGAAATGGAAACACGTACCAAAGACAGTGTAAATGAATGGACTTGGAGGAAGAATGTCCATGTGACTGTACAGATCGGAAAGGGTGTTTTCAGTAACACATGAAGATGATCACAGCAAGCTCAGGGTTCCTGTAACTTCTACTGCCAAGTTTGGAATTAACACTCTTCAACTTCCAGTCAAAGAAAACATTTCCTTGAGGTAGCTGATTGGCAATGTGCCTCCAGTAAATGAGTGATATCTCTAATCAGTGGCAAGTGGCTGAAAATTCAGGATCCTTCACTCTGACTCTCAGGCTTCACAAGAGTGGGAGCTGATGAGGCCCAGGGACAAGGGCTTTTGCTCAGCTACACCCCCGCTGTTCATGGTCGAGCCCTTTGTTATTTGTTAGAAGCTGACACATTTCCCAAGCCTGAAATCTCAAAATTAGTCTCTGTCCTCCTTTTCTTCTCTTCTAAGCCACACTTCATCAAACCTCATCCACTTAACATCCTAAAGAGAATTAATCTCTTCTCACCAGCCTCACTCCCTCACCCTCAGTCCATCTCTTCCTCATATTTTGCCTCAGTCATTCTAAAGTCTTCCCAATCTGGTCTCTAAATTCCCCCTTTTTCTGTTACATTGCAATCCATTCTCCACATTGTACCCGATTAGTCTTTATAAAATGCAGATCTGATCATGTAAACTCCTTGATTGAAAACCTATATTAATACCAATTGATCTTTGATACTGTCTGAGTTTCTTAATATGGTTTCCAAGGACTTCATGATTTGATCTTCTTTTTTCATCAGTTGACACTCCCCTTTCTCTGTGACCTTTCCTGTAACTCTGAGTCAACTGCTCTTCCCCAAAACATACCAAGCTGTGTCATAACTCATACCTTTGAAAAGAGTGACACAAATTAAAAATTTTACTTAGTGTATTTTCAGTTTTGTTTTCACATATTAACTTGCTACCTGTACTCCTGTTTCAAACCTCAGGAAATATATAACTCAGACACTTGGGATCCAAAACCAAGTCATGGCTTCCTGAAAGACAGTCTCAGCCAGGCCAAGACAGAGGCTTCTGAAGCAAGATTTCAGACACATCTCTGAACCCAAGACTTGAGATGGAACTACCTGCAGTCAGGACACTTTTGTTGTTTAAGAGCATACAGGTGTTGCTCTTGTACTTATTCCTTGATGCTAAATATCCTTGATGCCTATCAGTTCCCTGTTCTGGCAGGGACAGTCTGACAACACATTTAATAGCTACGCTCCGCTGGCCAGCCATCTTCCCATCCTTGCTCTCCTCTCTCCTCCGAGGAAGGCACCATGGGCCGCTGTGAAAATGGGGCTCTTGCCAGAGGTGACAATTATCAAGCTCTTTAGGGGCCACAACTTGGCCACATGGTACCAGAGATCAGACGCAGCAGTGAGAACAGACATGGAGGCAATGCTCTCTTCTTGTATAGGCTCATTCACTTTCCTCTTGCACCATCAGAGGAAAAGATCACAATGACAAAAGATGGCTACGTAAAAGCAACGTGACCAGAAACAAGGAGGGACTGGTTACTCAAACTGGGTCTAATGGGAACTTTAACAAGGGGGTTGAAGATGGGAGGAGAGTCCATAAGCAGCTGTAAAACTGAGCCGATACAGGGGATGCCATATACTCAGACTTATGCACATAAGGGGACTTTTGCACATGTCCTGAATGAGACACTTCAGGCCACAGGTAATGTAACAGAGAAGGGCAAACATGACTCCATATTGAATCTATCCCTTTAAGCTGTAACTCTGCACTCTGTTGCTTGTGCTCTGTTGCAAGTGCCAGTGCCATGTGTCATTCCTTACGCTCTATGAAGAGCAGCGGTGAGAAATAACCGTTGTGTGTCAATCACGTAGTTCTTCAGAAATACAAGAAACTGCGCATCTTTGCCATGCTGACTTTCCGAGGATATTTAACAGAGGAAGAGTGGGCATATGGAGTTGGACAAGAGACCGCATTTAGATCTTAAATAAAGCAGTTAGGACCTGGAGTTTTCCCATATGGAGAGACAATGTGGTATAATGGAAAGAACATGGGCACCAGATGATGTGTCAGCCCAGCCTCGCTCTACACAGAGTCATCTGGCAATGGGGTGATGGCTAAAGTCCAGGGTCACACCCTCTCCCTGTTCTCTTCCCTCTCCTTCTGCCCCCCTCCCATCTACTTCATTAGCATAACTGTATATTTCAATCTGTTCACTCTTGTCACCCAAATTGCCGATTCTGGGCAATTTGTTTTGGTGCTGGATAAGTCAGTTAGCCTCTCTGGACACCAGATTTCTCAAATATGAAAGGAGGTGTTGGAACAGATGGTTGAAAACCTCCCTTTGAGTCTTCTGACATTATGCGTGAGAATTTCTATTCCTCAAAATGCACTCCCTTGAGAGCTTTGACTTTCGAGGATCCAAGGAGGGGACAGTTTTGCTCTGTATTCAGCAAGTCACGGCTTTGGATTTCTCACTGGTAGCTTTCAATTGTGTTCAAACAGCCAGAAGAGAAATGCTGTGGTGTATTTATAAACCAGTAACTAATGTGACGTTGAACACTTAAGAGGCAACACCATGCCAGACACAATGGCTGAGTATTCATTAGAACATTTTTATCTCAAAGTTAAACAGTAAAATGTTCAGAAGGCTTTCATGTGTGACTGATCTTAACCACAAATTGTTGTTCCAAATTATGGCCCAGTTTTCAGTTTGGTGGAACAATGCCTAAGTCCTTTCTCTCACGTGAATTTTTAATTTTTTTTTTTTTTAGTATTGTTAAACATCCATATCCACAATGCAAAATGAATGCCTTTTTCTCCATGAAGGGGAAAACATTCAAAGAACTGCTCTCCTTTTCACACAAGTTTGCTCATAAAAACTCCTCTTTCTTTGATCTTGGATTTGTCGACTTCAGCACCAAACTGAGTAAGATGACTTTTAGGACATGATGAAAACTTTCTGGTTGGAAGTACAAAGGGAAAG
>NW_006783002.1:1744498-1818706 GCF_000442215.2 Lipotes vexillifer
GGAAAGAGCATTTATTAATCATTCAGTATGGGTCTAGCACAGCATTCCCAGAATCCCAGGCATTCACAGAAAGCTTGTTAAAGGGATGAATGAACAAACACACCCATGGTAAAGGCACGCTGCAGAGCTTTCGCATTTAATGCCCAGTGCAAGCTACTCTGATAGACTGCAGGACCTACACTAGAGGAAGGAAAGGTGCCCAAGGTCCCCTAGCTGGTAAGTGGTGAAGCAAGAATTTGCATGGATACAAAGCTCATTCTTGAGGTGGGAAAAGTGGAACATAAAGACACTTTCTCATGACATAGATACAACTATAGTATTGGATTTGCTTTTACTCTACTGGGGACATTACGTGCCTATAGATAATATAATAGACTTTAAAGAATGCAGGATTTGAGATTAGAGAGATAGGAGTCAAGGACTCCTGCCTCTGCTTTTAGTAGCTGTGTAACTTTGGGCAAATTCATTGACACCAAGGCTCAGTTTCCTGATCTACAAAATAAGGGTCGCAATACTTAGAAAGGTCTTTCTCAGGATTAGAGAAATTATGCACAGAGTAACCCCATATATCCTGATGCCTTTTGGTGTTCAACTAACGGCAGCTGTTATTATGACTGTAGGTGCTGATTAAATATTTTGTGAATGGTAGCCTCGATGACACAAACGTTTTAACAGCTCGGTACCATTTCAACTTCTCAAAAGTGAAACAACACACATAACCTTTTGAAACCTCTAATGAGCAAGTGAAAGTTCTGGCACTAAAAAGTCATGACTGTAAGAGAGGTAATAATTAGTGTGAGCTGTCTGGAGTATCACTAACTTGAGTTCTAATTTTGTTTGGGACAAAGGTCTTCACAATGCATAATCAGTTCAAACCCCTAAAAGAAAACAGATATTGCCTGAGCTGCATTCATACATCCTTTCCTTACTGCTGAAGTTCCTTGTTATGGCTCTAAAGAGCTCCCTGCACACTTCTGTACCTTTCAGGTGATTTTTGTTTTGTGCCTAGCAGTCATGAAGTGAATAACATATCTCACATACTTTCTTGGTGTCTATATCAGCAGCTCTTGCAGTTACACACCCTGATGTGCTAGGCCTGCCTGCTTGACTGAGTGTTGTTGCTAATGGGGTTTTTTTCTGCTTATCTTGCAAGAATGGAGAGCTGTTCTGGTTTTAGTTTGTATGCAATGGAGCTAGTTAGCCCTCGGTGTTTCTTTACACACATAAACACTAAAATAAAGAGTGCTGGATGGTGTTGCCAATCCAAAGGCTGTAATTGGTATGAACATGTAGACTTTGATTATATTTAAAAGTAGACAAAAATCGAATTTAAACTCTTTTGCCTAATGCTTGAGAAAGACAGATGCTGGGGGAGGCGGGGAAGCAGTGTGTTAATGAAGAGTGTAATGTCTAAAGACAAAAGTCCTGGATTCAAATTTTAGCTAAGCAAGCCATGATCATTTTCCTTATCATCATCAAAACAATTATTACAACAAAAACTACAAAGGCAAACAAAACAACAGCCGTCCCCTTTGTGCCAAGTACTGAACTAGCCATTTTAAATGTCTTATATCACTTAAACTTCACAATATTAAGAGAAATATACTGTGTCCTTATTTTGCTTTTTAGGTCAAAGATTGTCAGGCAATGGTATTGTGACGTAGGTCTCTCAAGTGGTAAATGACAACCAAGATTCACACATGGATGGTCTGACTTCAAATTCATGCTCTTTTTACTGTGTCACTCTACCTCCCCACTCATAAGCTATATGGGTAATCATGTTTAAGTCACATAAACTCTCTAAATCTGTTTCCTCATCTGTATAGTTGTTAGTATTAACTAGATCACATTATTATTTGTGGATCAATTACAATAATACATAAAAGTGTTCACTGTCTGCTGTAATGTTATGCAATTAATGATGAGACTATTTTTATCCCTTGCAAGAGATACTGTACTCCTGACATTTTAACAGCAACAATATCTGCCACCTCCCTCCCCAGGATACAAAAAAGTTTTGCCCCCAATGTCTCATTACTTTCTCCCCTTTTTACTTCATACAGTCACCAAACTAGTTGTACCCACTGGTAGATATCTGAGGGGCAATTCCTCACTCTTAAGACTACAATGGATAAAAGCATACTGGAGGGTAAGTCCTGTTTTTGTCCCTGTTTACACCAAGCTCCTCAGCAAGGGGATCTAGGAAGTGTTGGTAGATAGAACATGGGATGGAAGTCGGAGTGGAAAAGTCAGTTTACGAAAAGGGGGATACAACTCATCACAAGGACATCTGCACATCGGACAAAGAATATTTCTGTTTCATGGGCTCTGTTTCCCCCTTTTCTGCTTTGCCTGCTGCTCCGTGTTCAGCCTGCCAGTAGGGGGTGCTAGAAGGAGACTACAAGGTTGGAGAAGGAAGAAGGGACTTACTGGCTCCTTCCCCTTCCTGCGGCTCCCTGCCTGTTTCTTGCTCCTGCATGCACTCTAGGTACATGCTTTCACACCTTCAGCAACACTTCTTTCCCAGAGCAGCAGCTAAGACCAATCTGTAGTTTTTTCAATTTCTGCAGCAAACCCTTGCAGCTAAGTCAGGCCCCCTCCAGAATCAGCAGCATAAGCGGACCAGAACACTTCCCTCAGGGGACAGGGTGTCAGCCCCAAAGGGTGCCTGCACTGAGCTGAGACAGATCAACCAGCAGAGCAGCACCCCCTCCTCAGATGCCTAAACTTCAGCTCTTTAGTGCCCCTCCTCCAAGCTTCTCAGTGTTAAGAATTCCAGTCTTTTCCCTTCCTTTCTGTAGTCACCACCTCCATGAAACTTCAAGGCTCTCCTTTTGTCTTTTCACTTATCTCATCAACATTTTTATACCTAGTTAACAATGCTTTTATTTATTTATTTTTTATATCTTTATTGGAGTATAATTGCTTTACAATGTTGTGTTAGTTTCCACTGTACAACAAAGTGAATCAGCTATAAGTATACCTATATCACCATATCCCCTCCCTCTTGCATCTCCCTCCCACCCTCCCTATCCCACCCCTCTAGGTCATCACAAAACACCGAGCTGATCTCCCTGTGCAATGCAGCAGCTTCTCACTAGCCATCCATTTTACATTTGGTAGTGTATATGTGTCAATGATACTCTCTCACTTTGTCCCAGCTTATCCTTCCCCTGCTGTGTCCTCAACGCCATTCTCTACGTCCATGTGTTTATCCCTGCCCTACCACTAGGTTCATCAGTACCTTTTTTTCAGATTCCATATATGCACGTTAGCATACTGTATTTGTTTCTCTCTTCCTGACTGACTTCACTCTGTATGGCAGGCTCTAGGTCCATCCACCTCATTACAAATAACTCAATTTCATTCCTTTTTATGGCTGAGTAATATTCCATTGTATATATGTGCTACATCTTCTTTATCCATTCATCTGTTGATGGACATTTTGGTTGCTTCCATGTCCTGGCTATTGTAAATAGTGCTGCAATGAACATTGTGGTATATGTGTCTTTCTGAATTACGGTTTTCTCAGGGTATATGCCAGGTAGTGGAATTGCTGAGTCATATGGTAGCTCTATTTTTAGTTTTTTAAGGAACCTCCATACTGTTCTCCATAGTGGCTGTATCAATTTACATTCCCACCAACAGTGCATGAGGGCTCCCTTTTCTCCACACCCTCTCCAGCATTTATTGTTTCTAGATTTTTTGATGACGGTCATTCTGGTCAGTGGGAGGTGATATCTCATTGTGGTTTTGATTTGCATTTCGCTAATGATTAGTGATGTTGAGAGTCTTTTCATGTGTTTGTTGGCAATCTGTATGCCTTCTTTGGAGAAATGTCTATTTAGGTCTTCTGTCTATTTTTGGATTGGTACAAGAAACAAGGAAGGACACTATATAATGATCAAGGGATCAATCCCTTGATAAAGAAGAAGATATAACAATTGTAAATATCTATGAACTCAACATAGGAGTACTTCAATGCATAAGGCAAATGCTAACAGCCATAAAATGGGAAATCAACAGTAACACAATAATAGTAGGTGACTTCCACTTACACCAATGGACAGATCATCCAAACAGAAAATAAATAAGGAAACACAAGCTTTAAATGACACATTAGACAAGATGGATTTAACTGATATTTATAGGACATTCCGTCCCAAAACAACAGAATACACTTCCTTCTCAAGTGCACATGGAACATTCTCCAAGATAGATCACATCTTGGTTTACAAATCAAGCCTTGGTAAATTTAAGAAAATTGAAATTGTATCAAGCATCTTTTCTGGCCACAGTGCTATGAGACTAGATATCAATTACAGGGAAACAAAACTGTAAAAATTACAAACACATGGAGGCTAAACAATACACTACTAAACAACCAAGAGATTACTGAAGAAATCAAAGAGGAAATCAAAAAATACCTAGAAACAAAGGACAATGAAAACTTGACAGCCCGAAAGTGGGCATAGAGGGAACCTACCTCAGCATAATAAAAGCCATATATGACAAACACAGCCAACATCATTCTCAATGGTGAAAATCTGAAAGCATTTCCTCTAAGATCAGGAGGAAGACAAGGTTGCCCACGCTCACTGCTATTATTCAACATAGTTTTGGAAGTTTTAGCAACGGCAATCAGAGAAGAAAAACAAATAAAAGGGACACAAATTGGAAAAGAAGAAGTAAAGCTGTCACTGTTTGCAGATGACATGATACTATATAGAGAATCCTAAAGTTGCTACCAGAAAACTAATAGAGCTAATCAATGAATTTGGTAAAGTATCAGGATACAAAATTAATTGTACAGAAATCTCTTGCATTCCTATACACTAACAATGAAAAATCAGAAAGAGAAATCAAGGAAACACTCCCATTTACAATTGTAACAGAAAGAATAAAATACCTAGGAATAAACTTACCTAAGGAGGCAAAAGACCTGTATGCAGAAAACTATAAGACACTGATGAAAGAAGTCAAAGACGATACAAACAGATGGAAAGATATACCATGTCCTTGGATTGGGAGAATCAACATTGTGAAAATGACTTTACTACAAAGCAATCTACAGATTCAATGCAATCCCCATCAAATTACCAATGGCATTTTTTACAGAACTAGAACAAAAAATTTTACCATTTGTATGGAAACACAGAAGATCCCAAATAGCCAAAGCAAGCTTGAGAAAGAAAAACAGAGCTGGAGGAATCAGGCTCTCTGACTTCAGACTATACTACAAAGCTGCAGTAATCAAGACAGTATCATACTGGCACAAAAACAGAAATTTAGATCAATGGAACAGGATAGAAAGCCCAGAGTTAAACCCACACACATATGGTCAACTTATCTTTGACAAAGGAGACAAGAATATTCAATGGAGAAAAGACAGTCTCTTCAATAAATGGAGCTGGGAAAACTGGACAGCTACATATAAAAGAATGAAATTAGAACACTCCCTGACACCATATACAAAAATAAACTCAAAATGGATTAAAGAGCTAAATGTAAGGCCAGACACTATAAAACTCTTAGAGGGAAACATAGACAGATCACTCTATGAGCTAAATCACAGCAAGATCCTTTTTTTTTTTTTTTTTTCGGTACGTGGGCCTCTCACTGTTGTGGCCTCTCCCGCTGTGGAGCACAGGCTCCAGACACGCAGGCTCAGCGGCCATGGCTCACAGGCCCAGCCGCTCCGCGGCATGTGGGATCTTCCCGGACCGGGGCACGAACCCATGTCCCCTGCATCGGCAGGCAGACTCTCAACCACTGCGCCACCAGGGAAGCCCACAGCAAAATCCTTTTTGACCCACCTCCTAGAGTAATGGAAATAAAATAAAAAATAAACAAATAGGACCTAATGAAACTGAAAAGCTTTTGCAGAGCAAAGGAAACTATAAACAAGATGAAAAGACAACCGTCAGAATGGAAGAAAATATTTGTAAACGAAGCAACTGACGGAGGATTAATCTCCAAAATATACAAGCAGCTCATGCAGCTCAATATCAAAAAAAACACAAAACAATGCTGTTAGATTAAGTCCTCTCTGTTCAGTAGGTGCTGTGGGTCCTGTCTCCTGCCTGCATCCTCTGTGTACATTCTCCCAGTTACCCTTTTAGTCAGATAACAGAATTGAAGCATGTGACCTTTGGCAGGAGGGGGATGGGAACACAAAACCCAGGTGTCACGATGTTCTGAGCATTTGGCTGGGAAGCGGGAGAGGACTGTCATTTATGAAGAATCTACTATGTGCAAACACTGTGTTAGCAGGTCAAATATGATACCTCCAAATCCTCACAACAGAACTGCAAGCCTCATGTTATTAAATCTCTTTATAAAGTAGGTTTAAAGAGGATAAATAATATGCCCAAGGTTATACCAGTGGCACAGTAGGGCTCCAGACCCGGGTTTGAGTGGTGCCATATTCTATTCTCAATTAAGAAAGATAAAAGGAAACACATTTCTTTCTATTTTGGTAGGTTCAGCTCTCCAAAGGAGAGAGGGAGACGACAAAATATTTTGTTTAGGAGTGAAGGCTGTTCCCATACATACATCTTAATAACAATGTTAATATTAGGGTATGTATACCCTAATACCTATTAGTTGCTTACTGGCATTATTTTATTTCTGTCTCCCATGAGGTGATTACTATTACGTTTACCCAATCTTTGGAGTAGGAAACAGGCTTAGAGACAAGAGGCAATTTGTCTAAGGCCACTCAGCTGGCAAGTGGTATCCCAGGCTGTTTGGCTACGAAGGCCAGGTACCAAACCATTGTACCACCCTACCCCTCTCTTGGGTCCTTGAACTTCTCAGGGCACAGACATTCTTTTCTTACTGCATAAACTGGAGAGGTGACACGTGATGGTAGAGACCAGTATTTTTTAGTTTGGCTTGTTGGGAGTGGAAAGCAGGAGGAGGGCACTGGTCTTATAGTGCCTGCTTAACCCCTGGTGCCTGACGTCTCACCTGTGTCTCAAGCAGCTCTAAAAGGCTCACTAAGGAAAGATGCAGGTCGTGTGTGCTCCCAGTCCCTTAAGCCACTTTTCCTACATACATCCTTCGAGTCTGTCCTGTGTGTCTTTGTCTCATGCACACAGCTGAGCCAGCCGCATGAATGGGAAAGGCTCAGGATAGCACTGAGTGAGGCATCAAACACACTGGGCTTTGTAATTGCTGGGTCCTGGGGAATCACTGTTGTTGCTTCCCAGCCTTCACCCTCCCCCACAGTGTGCACTGGCTCTAATTAATGGTGATCAATTTGGAAGTTCCAGTTGCATCTGCTGGAATAAAATATGTACAGCTGTGGAAATAAGTAAAATGAAAACTCACTATGAGTGGCAGGGGGGTGGGGGGAGAACCTTCACAAATTTCCATTGAGTCCTTAAAATAAAAATGTTGCTTTTCCTATCAAATAGCATTGCAGTTTCCCAGGGTACAGTTTTCTCTGCTCCTAGGATATGAGTGGCGGGGGGGGGGGGGAGAACCTTCACAAATTTCCATTGAGTCCTTAAAATAAAAATGATGCTTTTCCTATCAAATAGCATTGCAGTTTCCCAGGGTACAGTTTTCTCTGCTCCTAGGAGTGTACACAATGGATGTGTGTATAAATACTTCTCCCCACCGTTTTGTTGGGGTTACAACACAGAAGTGGGGCTTTGACTAGTCTTTTAATAGGGCCTAAAACTGTTGGGCTAATAGCACATTTCAAATCAGCTTAAAATACAATTATTACTGGACAGAAGAGACACAAAACATGAGAAAAAATTCTTCTTAAGAGTGTAGGATCAATCTAGATACCATTTCTATTTCTCCTTGACCCTGTTGTGCCAGATCAATGCTTTGTATCTGGTAAGTACATTTTTTTTTTTTTGAAATATAGTCGACTTAAAATATTGTGTTACTTTCAGGTGTACAGCAAAGTGATTCAGTGGTATGTTTTTTTCAGATTATAGTCCATTATAGGTTATTATAAGATAGTGAATATAATTCTTTGTATTATGCAGTAAATCCTTGTTGCTTATCTATTTTGTATAAAGTGGCTTATATCTGTTAATCCCATACTCCTAATTCGTCCCTCCTTCTCTCACTCTCCTCTTTGGTAACCATAAGTTTGTTTTCTATGTCTGTGAGTTTGTTTCTGTTTTGTATATAGATTCATTTGTATTATTTTTTTAGATTCCACATATAAGTGATATCATATAGTGTTTGACTTTTTCTGCCTGACTTCTTATTCTCTAGGTCTATCCATGTCACTGCAAATGGCAATATTTCACTCATTTTTATGGCTGAGTAATATTCCATTATATATATATATCATATCTTCTGAAGCCAACTGTCTGTTGATGGACATGGGTTGTTTCCATGTCTTGGCTATTGTAAATAGTGCTGCTATGAACATTGGGGTGCACGTATATTTTCGAATTAGAGTTTTTGTTTTTTCCGGGTATATGCGCCAAGGAGTGGGATTAATGGATCATACGGTAGCTACATTTTTAGTTTTTTAAAGAACCTCCATACTGGTTTTCCACAGTGGCTCCACCAATTTACATTCCCCACCAATAGTACAGGAGGGTTCCCTTTTCTCCACACCCTCTCTAGCATTTATTATGATGATGGCCATTCTGACAAGTATGAGGCGATACTTCCGTGTGGCTTTTTTTTTTTTTTTTTTGCGGTACGCGGGCCTCTCACTGTTGCGGCCTCTCCCGTTGCGGAGCACAGGCTCCGGACGCGCAGGCTCAGCGGCCATGGCTCACGGGCCCAGACACTCCGTAGCACGTGAGATCCTCCTGGACGGGGGCACAAACCTGTGTCCCCTGCATCGGCAGGCGGACTCTCAACCACTGTGCCACCAGGGAAGCCCCTGCTTTTTTAAGTACTGTTTGATGAGTTAATCAAAGGATCCCCCAAACAATGAAAAATGTGTGAAGTCAGAAAAGAAGAGCAGGAAAAGGGACAGGATATGTATTTAGTCCTTACTATGTGCTACACAATGTGCTAGAAATTTATTTACCTTACATTCAACCTCACAAAAATCTAAAGTGACTAATCCAATTTTATCAATAACGAGGACTCTGGGGCTTAGAAAAACCACTCTGTAAAGCTTCAAGAATCTTCACTCCCTGCTAAATCAAAGTCAGAAAACAGACTTCCCACCACCCAAGTCCACATGTGGGTCGTGCCCAGGAAGAAGCTTCAAGCTCTCGTTAGGAGCTCTGGAGTTGGATCACCTGGGCCTGGATTCAGATTCCACCATTTACTAACTGTGTGGCTCTGGCCAAGTAAACTAATCTTTTTAAGCCTCAGTTTCCCCATATGGAAAACTGGATTACTACTAATATCCATTTCATAGGGTTCTTGTGAGGATAAAATAAAATTAAAATGAAGTCCGTAGAATGGTGTCTGAACTATAGCCAGGGCTCATACAGGCATACCTCGTTTTATTGTTCTTCACTTTATCGAGCTCCACAGAAACTGCATTTTTTTACAAATTGAAGGTTTGTAGCAACCCTGCATTGTCAGATTATGGTTAGCATTTTTAGCAATCAAGTAGTTTTTAATTAAGGTATGTACATTGTTTTTTTAGACATAATGCTACTGCACACTTAATAGATGGTGTAGTGTAAATATAACTTTTATATGCACTGAGAAACAAAAGAAATTTGTGTGAGTAGCTTTATTGCAATATTCACTTTATTGCAGTGGTCTGGAACAAGCCTGCAATATCTCCGAGGTATACCTGTAATAATAAGAATGCTAATAACCATGATATATTCGTGCATGCACTGTAGTAAACACACATTACATATATTATCTAAAATCCATACAGCAGCCATGAAAAAGAAATACTAAAATTCCTCTTCTGTAGATCAAGAAACTGAGGCTCGGTTATTTCAAATGGCTTTTGTTCAAGCTACAGAGCCAATAGAAAAGGAAGCTCAGGTTAGGAGTGACCCCCTTTTGTTTCTGTAGCGCATCTAACTTTACTATTAACGATTATATTAATTTTTAAAGTTCATTTTTATAATGTGTTTCCTCCACCAGACTGGAGTCATTCCTCAGTATCCGGGACGGATATATCAAGTCTTTCTTGGACACCAAAATCCAGGGATGCTCAAATGTCATATAAAATGATATATATTTACATATAGCCTACTCACATTCTCCCATGTACTTTAAATCGTCTCTAGATAACTTATAATGCCTAATACCAGATAAACACTGTGTAAATAGTTGTAAATAGAATGTAAATACTTTGTACAGTTGACCCTTGAACTACGTGGAGGTTAGGGGCAATGACCTTGAACCCCCTCCCCCATTCATTCAAAAATCTGCTTATAACCTACAGTCAGCCTTTTGTATCCGAGGTTCCACATTCTCAGTTTCACCCAGTCGTGGTTCGTATAGTACTGTACAACATATTAAGTAAAAAATAAAAGTCTGCATACAAGTGGACCCACACAGTTCAAACCCATGTTGTTCAGGAGTCCACTGTACATAGTTGTCAGCATACAGCAAACTCAATTTTTGCTTTTTGGAACTTTCTGGAATATTTTCCCAGATATTCTTGATCTTTTGTTGTTTGAATCCATGGATGAGAAACCTATGGATTTGGAGCACCTGCTGTATTAGCACATGATAATAGTGACCATATCTGTTTTATTCATAACTGTTTTCCCAGCACCAAGAATAGTACCTGGAATAAATTATACTTAATAGTTAATGAATAAAGAAATTAATGAATTAAATAGGTCAAAACACACAATATGTGGGACATAGTGTCACAGAGAGGGAATCCAGAGGGTCCAGGTTATTCCTAAATCCACCACTGTTTACCTGAGTGATGCTAAGTGTGTCAGTCCATTCTTTTGAGATTTAGTTTTCTTGTCTCAAAAATAAAGGAGCTGGACTAGTTAATCTCTGAATTTGTGACTACCAGTTTCTCTGAACTCAAAATACAAATTGCCTTGGTTCATTTGAAAAGAAGGCAACAAAGCCTTGGTATGTCCATTGACTACTGCAGGAAATGGTATGTACTTTTCATCATTGTTTATCCTTTTGTTATAAATAACATGGGTCTTAGTCAAGGCCACACCCCACCTTCTGTGGACCACCCACCTATCCCTGCTGCCCTTTATAGTACATTCGTTTTCAAGGTCAAAGATTTTTTTTCTTTTATTCCTCTTCCTCAATCTTCATCATCATCACAGCAATTAATATTCCATGAAAGCTCCTTATGTGCCGCGCAGCCTATTCAATATTTTATGAATGTAATCTAATTTGATCCTTTTATCAAGCCCATGAGGAAGCTATTATCATGAACATCATCTTACAGAAGAGGTAAATGAAGCTCAGAAAGTTTCAGTGACTTGCCTAATGTCACACAGCAAATAAGTGGTGAAAAATACACTGAAACCCAGATATGCCTGACTGAAGCCTTTGTTCTTAATTATTACTCATATTGCCTTTCCATACAAGACAGTAGGAATTTCAGAGTAGAAATGAAACAAGTGAAGCATGAGTTAAAATAGGCTTCTTGTATAAGTCCTTCTTTAAAACAAAGAGAAAAGCTTTGATGCTAAAATAATTAAATATATAACTGTTCTGTTACTTATGCTGTTTGGCATTGTACAATTTCTTAGTGAGGAGCTTGTGAAGGTAAATGGCATATACTGTCCATTAGTTGCTATTAAGAACTTTGATAACCCACAATGTTATAAAGGCCCATACTGCTAAGCAACAGGCTAGATCTACCAGCATAATCAGAACATAAAATTATTTTTAATCACTAAATCATCCTTTTAATTTTCTGAAAGATTTTTTATAATATGTAATTTGACTAAATAAACTACAATATTTTCCCGATTCCTATATCACCACTTTTTCATGTGATTATCAGAATTATTGTTTGCTAAGAGCAAATAGGGGAGTAAAATTAAATATTTTTCTATAGAAATGATAGCTGAGTACTTGTATAACAGAATTGTTTGTTTAAACAAAGTAGACGAGTGTTTTATTATATCACAGAGATTCTGGTTCTGCCATTCTATTCTGCATTTGTTCCCAAAACAATAATTAAGGACACGTATTCAGCTAAATGGAAGAACCAAGGAAATCTGACTGCTTTTGTATGTCAGAAATCTAAATATAACTCACTCTAACTTTCAACAATCTCTGAACAAGCTATGCTTTCTCATACCTCCAAGACTCTGAGCTTGTAGTTCAAAGACTTTTAACTCTGTACTGAGTATGACTGGGAGGATATCTGAAGAAACGTCTCGCCACTTGACAAAGTCTTATTCTCCATGAAAAGCTAACAAACAGAACAAAATACATATGGCTGAAAGTGATGATATGTTTTTGTGTTTTTTTTTGCTTTCTTCCAAGAGATAGTTGTTCCTCCTTCTGTGATCTGAGGTAACATCCTCATTCTTCCATGTTTGAGACCTCAAAATGTCGGCCCAATGGTTGGGATTGACTGGAAACACATTCAGTGTTTAAAAAAAGGAAAAATATGCCAAAGTTTTTGAGTGGGGAGATCTTATGTAAAAACCTGATTTCCATTTCTCTTGAAAAAATAGAAAAAGAAAATATCTGACTGTAATGGGTTGGCTATCGCCTGAATGACCAATCACCTGGGGCTAAGAAGCAGCTGTCCACTTCAGAGGAGACAGTCTCTCCAGTACACTGCTCCCTTCTGTTTGTATTTGACCTACCTCGCTCATTTTGTGTTTATGGTAGCATATATAAGCGTTTAAGACCTCTGCTCTATGACAACTCTTACCATTTTATAAAAGTTATAGTAATTTTCCCCTCTCCTCACCACAAAAGAACATGGATTTTCCCTTAAAACACTTATTTTGCACTTATTATATATTATATTCTATTTAATCAGTTTATCTACATTAGCTCATTTAAGACTCACAACTATGTGATAAGCAAGAGACTTACATTATCTCTACCAATCTGATAAAGAAAACGAGCACAGAAAGCTTAAGTAATTTACCCAAAGTCTTACAGTTATTATGCCTTATAATCAGAATCCATCTCTGTATTCCAATAGTTAGCACATAATCTATGCTAGTAAGTGTTCAATTAGTAATGCAATACCATAGTTTCAGTTGAAGATCATCATGTGTAAAATTTACAAAAAAAAAAAAAAAAAAAAAAGAGCAAAAGCTCTTCAATGGCACTTGAACCCTTTGACTTGCTTAGAAAACATGAAAGAGAATGAGGTTAGGAGTCTGGGATTAAAATATGCACACTACTCTCTATCAAATAAATAACCAACAAGGACCTACTGTATAGAACAGGGAACTATACTCAGTATCTTTTAATAACGTATAATGGAAGAGAATGTAAAAAAAGAATATATATATGTGTACATATATGTGACTGAATCACTTTACTGTACACATGAAACTGACACAACATTGTAAATTAACTATATTTCAATTAAAATATTTTAAAAATTAAGAAAAAGAATGAGGGAATGGAAGAGAGAGTTGAATTGGTCTTGGGTGTGTCAGGGGGTTGGATTTCATCTCCTTTACCTCAAGCCTAGAGAATAAGGAATGGATAAGATGACTCAAAGACCTTGCTATCTGTGTCCCTAAAGTGGGGGATCTGACTCCTGCCTGGCACATCTAATGAGCTAGAACCTGGTGGATTCTCTACCCCAGTCTGGATACAAGAGAAACGCTGCTTTGGGCTTATCTAGCATGCCCCTAATCCATCAGGGCAAAGGATGTTCAGGAGTATCCTACGGTCCAGATGTGGGTCACAGAGGAGGGAATGCTCAAGTGAGAGTTGTTTTGGGTCTGTCTAATAGGGTCACAAAGAGGGCAGAAGGGACTTCAGACCCTGGATGCTGCACCTGAGCCTGGCTTATTAGTGCTGAGTTAAAAAAAGTGACCAACAGGAAGAGGGCTGCTTTTTGCCTGAGGTAAATAAACTGTAGGAGAAAAATCCTCAGTACAAGGGAATCTCTGAGGAATCACACAAGTGTCCTTAGAGAAAGCATCTCTTATACATCTAAAAAGTAAGAAGCCAACTGAAGAAATCAGAAGTTGAAGTAAAACTCCTTTCCATCATCTTTGATAGAAGCTGGCTAGCAAGCTGGGTGGTGAAATAAAGAAGCCAGCTATATTGCTACTTCCAACTGCAGGCTTCTTTCATTGAAAGTAGGTTTTTAAGACAAAACTTAATGCTGAATTAAGTGTGAATTTTGTGAAAAATCTTGGGACTAGACAAACACTGTGTTTGTAACTTAAAGTGAATTTATGACTTGATTATGAGCAGAACAGTCATCGGACATAGTTATTTTTCACCTAACAGTGCGAGAAAAGATAGTTCTCAGTGAATACCTTTTATAAGGATGACGGGGGATGCAAATAAATCTGTTTTGGCACTTATGAATCAGCTTCTTCCATACAGAGGTTACAAAAGCAGTGGTGATGCTGGTGGCGATGGTGGTGGTGATGTTGATGATGATGATTTGATTATTCTAGGATAGCTAGCTTAGCATAATAATTAAGGACAAGAGTTTTGGGGACATACTAACTTGGATTCAGACTCCTGTTATCTACTGTGTGGCGTTGGACAGGATATAGAACACCTCTGAGTGACTGTTTACTCTTCTGAAAAATGATTCTATTTATAAATAATTTTAATAGTATATAGAAGATTTAAGGAGATAATGTATACAAAGCACTTGATATAGGACTTGGATTTACTAAGCATCCAACAATAGAAGCTGGTTAGCTACTGTGGCAATGATGATTCTTGAATGAGTGGATGAAGGCTCAGCACTAAATGCACAGCACACCTGTCATCTCTCTAGAAACTCTAAGCTTTGTCTCACCCCTGGCTTCATTCACCACTGATCATGTATTTATTTATCCCTCATCTAATGTGTTTGCTTTAGTTAGCTTGGGGTGGAAAAACAAAATGCCATAGACTGGGTGGCTCAAACAACAGAAACTCATTTTCTCACAGTTCTGGAGGCTAGAAGTCCCAGATCAAGGTCCAGTTGGATTGGTTTCTGGTGAGAACTCTTTTCCTGGTTTGCAGGTGGCCACATTGTCCTCACATGGGTGTGTACACACCTCTTCTTATAAGGGTGCCGGTCCAATTGGATTAGAGCTCCACCCACATGGCCTCATTTAACCTTAATTACCTCCTAAAGACCCTGTCTCCAAATACAGTCATATTCAGCGTTAAGGCTTCAACAGATGAATTTTAGTGGGGGGCGTAATTTAGGCCACAGCAGTCGTCATAGGGGGATTCAGTAGGGACACAGAAATGAAAGTCACAATCCTCCAAATGTTAACATTCTTCTAGAAGCAAGGTAGACCCAAGAAAGGAGATGTTATTTTCTGATCTGATCCTATATGCAAAATGTTTGCTGGTCGATTGTGAGCAACTGTTATCCCAGGGATGTCATCAAGACACTGAAGACTATTAAATACATTTTATCACTGAAATCTAGAATTATTAGTCATAGATCAACAGTATTGGCTGCACGCATTTATACTTCTATTGGACTTAATTCTAAAAAGGAGCCTTTAAAACAAGCATTACAATGATCATCCTTTTACAAACAAGGCAACTGAGGCTTGGAGCTTGGGAACTTGTTAGTAATAGGAAATGGCAGAGTTCTCAACCTCCGTTTTTTAAAAGTAGTGGTTCTTCTACCCTAGGCCAATGGGAATAACAACAGATCGTGGACCATGCTTGGTGGAAGACTGACCAAAGGCTGGTGCGAATGTGAGAGGGAGTCAGAGACAAGGGCTTAAGGGCTTTGCCGTTTGAGACAATGTTTGAATCAAGGAAGTATTGAAAGACAAATATTATTTTCAATGCTCATGTAATTTCTGCTCCAATTATAAATAAGTATTTGGCCACTCAAATAAAACACAGCTGTTAACTTCTTAAATTTGTATCGGATTCACAGGATGAGTTTTGATAATCTACAACTTCCCCCACCTTCCCACAAGAAACATTTTCTTGATGCATGCTTGCTTTTGTCACAAATTCACCCTGAAAAGCAATTTAATAAACCAAAGCTTCCTGTTAAAATATTTTTCCTATATTTGGGGTAAGGAGGGCTTCTCCTTTTGAAAGGAAGGTACTGATTTCTAGAAAATTATGATAACTGAAAGGAAAGATCTCAAAATGTTTTAGTCTCAGTAAGAAAAGATAGTATCAAAACCAACAAGTAAAAAAAACAAAAACAAAAAACAAACCAAAAAAACCCCAGCAAGTATTTATTTACCAAGGATTTATAATGCCCTAGGTGCTGGGTGAGTATCTAAAACACATGCATTTTCTCAGTTCAACTCATAACAAGTTAATGAGGGATCATCCTCATCTTATAGACTGGAACCTGGGGTTTAGTGAGATGGACTATATTAGCCAAGTGGGAGGTAATATCAGGATTCAGTCTTGAAGAGGGAGATCCTTGAGCCTGCCCTTTCAAACTCTGCAGCATTCTGGCCCTGGACCTGGGCTGCAAAAGCTTTAAGAGAGAGAAGGGCAGTTGTCTGAAATCTCAGTTACATCCCACTGTATGTAAGAGCCAGATGGCACCTCAGTGCTCACCCCTGGAGATACAACAGCTGGGCTAATGAGGACCAGAGTACAATAGGTGAATTGCTTAAGGATAAACAGTTAAAGTGAATGACAAAGGCATACATAGCGTAGAAATAAACTGATTAGTTGAGTTCTTGTTATACGTCAGACACTGAACTAAGGGTTTCACAAGTATCATTTCATTTATTCTTTAAAATCATCCTGTTAAACAAGAATTATTATCTTCATTTTTCAAATAAGGAAACTGAGCTACAGAAGAAAGGTCAAGAAATGTTCCCAAGTTAACCTTGCAAGTAAATGGAAGAACTGAGCTGTGACTACATCTGCTAAGTTGGACCCTCATTGCTCTAACTTTTGGGTGTAGACACGGCTCATTAGAGCGGCTACTCTGCTTTCTTGGATGACACACCCAAGACCATCACATTACAAATAATTTTAACAGCTTGTAAATGTTTATGGATGTAAAGTATAAAACATATTTTTTGTTGTCCTGTTTAATTTGATGTTCAAATACTCCTATGGGTTATAAGAAAATGGAAACATAATAATTAGCATCATCATCACATTCACTATTATTATTAACCTATGAAACGATGTAAGAGATATTCTGGTCCTGAATATATATGAGAGAACTTAGACTAACAGAGGTTAGGAGTGGCCCCAAATCACACACCTAACTATTATTTAGTATAGTTTTACTCCATATATCCAACCAACAAAGATTTGTTATAAACCTACTATTAAAAAAACAAAAAACAAAGGATGTGAGATAGCTTGGAGATACGTGTAAAACAAGGTACAAAAATAAAGTAAGTGAGGAAATAGAAACAACATAAAGTTGAGCCAGGACAAAAACCAGTACCCAACAAACATTTAATTACTTATAAACACTTTCTAGCAGAGATTTGCAGAAAAGAGTTAATATAACAGGCTTGGGGCTGAATCCTTAGAAAGACCTGCTTAAGGTTGGCCTGTGGCTGGCTTCTAGGAACTTGGATTTCAGAGGATTTCCACTTTGAGAAGAATGCCTGAACTGTGTGTATGAAAAATGTGGCTAATGCTAAACACTTGTTTTCCTTCTGGGCATCTGGAATTTGGACACTTGCTAGACAGAGTGTGCCTTTGTGACCAGCACCCCTTGAAAACCTTGGGCATTGAATCTTTAATAAGCTTCTCTGATAGATAACATGCCACACAACTCATTCCTGGAGGAACTGACTGTGTCTTGTGTGATTCCATTAGTAAAGGACTCTTGGAAACCTGTGTCTGGTTTCCCCAGACTTTACTCCATACACCTTTTTCTTCTGATAATTTTGTTTTGTATCTGTTTTCTGCAATAAATTATAGCTGAATAAGGATAACTAGTATTATTTCAGCTATTATTAGCAGTGCGGTTGCTCTATACCAGGCACTGGGCTAAACATCACATATAATGCAATCTCACTTATTCCCCACAACAATCCAATGTCATAATTATTAGTAGGCTCATTTTAAGAAGAGAAATCTGATAATTTATCAAGGTCAAATTTGCCTGAGGCCTGTGCTTTCAGTTGCCCACTGAGAATCACTGCTATCTTCCTATTCTGTTCATACCAAAATATGAGAGACATTTCTTCCTTGGATTTCCATAAAGAAGACACTGACATTGCAAACTCTTCTTGATAATATCTCTGCAGTAAATTCAGTAGCAAGCTTCATATGACTCTTTCTCATAATAGCCTTTCATGCAATCAAGGCAAAGCAATTCATTCTAGACACACAGCTCTCGGGTTGGAAGAGAGGAAACTTGAACCCAGCTCTCCTAAATCCAAATCCGCTCAACCCTCGTAATGTAGTCTAAAACTGCTCTGCACAATAACCTTTGAAAGATACTTGTCCTTGAAGGAAAATAACTACTGGAGGTGGCGGGGAAGAAATGAAGACTCACATTTTGTTTGAAGATTTATGAATTCCTTCTTAAATTTGAGAAAGCTGGGGATGCAGAGGTGGCAACATTCTGGTGGTGTTTCATGCTGCCAGTATCCCTCTTGCCTCTCTCTCTCACCCCTCCTTCATGTCAGGGGACCATCATACATGAAGAATTGAAGGTACATAAATGTCATAGTTTTTGTAGGATGTTTCGGGAGGCCTCTCCTTTATCTTATTTTAGAACCCTCATCTTTGCTCCCTGCCACACCTACCTTTTGTATCCCTGGTACCTCCTTCACTCCACTGACATTGTGAAGATGAGCATCCCAGGACCCCTTTCTTTCTGGGTCTTGAAAATAGTTAGTCCTATTGTAAACACAACAGCCAGAAAATAACATAGCGTATTGTAAGTTTCAAAACCAGGGACAGTTTTCTTGCCCTAAGAATGATTTATGAGTCATCTTCCATGGTATGTCTTAACCCTTAATACTGTTTTCATGACTTTTTAAACTCAGAATACTGCTTTTGTTTTTTTTCATTTACATCTGTGGCTCTTTGTCTTACACAAATGATTGTCCTATTGACATTAGGTATTGTATCTACAACGTGTGTTTCTTGCAGCCTGGGGAATTCTCAGGCCCATGTGCTTTAGCAACTGGTGTGTTAGCGACTTGGATATTATACTACTGACAGCTTCATACGCTTTACAGTTGTGTGGAAAAAATTAGTTAGGGTTAACAAAAGTTTGCTTATCACTCTGTCTAAGACTTTCTTGGCCTCTGAATAGGAGAAGCTTCTGAGGGCCTGGCAATGTGCTAAGAAGTGCCAGTTGTATATTGATACTTATCAAAAGCCTGTACCTTAATACCACTTAGATTCTCAGAAAGAAGAGGGAATTTTTGAAAGGTTAGATAACAACTTTGCGTGAAGAAAATCAAATTTCTTTTGGCCTTTATAAAGTTTCCTTAATAACTTGTGGCTGCCTCCAATAAACTGAGGAGGGTAAGGCTCCGCCTCAATCTGAAGACCTCCAGGATTAACATTTTGGTTGTATCTTTGTGTAGCAAAAGGCTTATGCAAACACCAGGGAGTGAATGCACTGGAATTCACTGGCATAGCTTTAATGTAATGCAGGGTCTCTGGACTCCTGCCTCTGGCCATCCTGTGGAGGCGAGCCCGGGGCCAGATGCAATGAGATGCAGGATGAGGAAGGTACTCTATGGTATGAGCGCCCTTTGCAAGCACGGGGGGGATAACAGCCTGAATTTGGGCAACAGTCTATGTATAAGGGCCAGCTCTTTGAAGGAGTTTTATACAACACTTGGAACAGCAGCTACCAACACCTGGTGACTTTGTGGGAAAATGTGATTTGCATAATCCCTCCCAGGGGTCTCTGTGGAGCTATCAGTCTCAGCTAGTGCATTGCCAGGCAATGCCAGCAGGGGGCACCTGGGCCACCAGTAGGCCTTCCAGTTGTCTTTCCACCCTCAGCGACCACAGGGGATCTAAATGGACAACTGGCTTTGCCGGCCACTGATTCCCAGAAAGAATGGCTACAGATCAGTGATGTACAGTAAAAAGGCCCAATTTAGGTAGACATTTCCCAACATTTAGAGGACTTTTGTATTTCATAATCCTATTCAGAAATATAACAGATTCAATTGCCTTGGTGTGCACTATACAATCCATTTATTGTGTAGGCATACTAGTCTGTTCTATTTTGGGGTGAATCATTCCATGGGTGCATAGAATGGCCTGGGTGGGGGGTTCTTAGTTACAGATTTAAAGATCTTAGATGCTAAAAGTACATCATTTATTGAATGACGAAAGGAATGAATGAATGAACAAATACTGGGACTGTTGTGACTACGCTGAAGATTTGAATTCTCTGGATTCTCACTTGTGTATTTGTCTGAACACTGGACTTGATCCAACACAAAGTGTTGGGAAAATCTTGATTGTCTTTACCACCCCCTTGGATTCTGCTCCATAATATGAAATTAGAGGTAAGAAGTCTATATAGTTGGGCCATGACTTGCTCAGGTCCTGCTTCCAGTCCAGTTCAGATGACTACGAGAGCATCTGAACTCATCCAAAAATAGAAAATAGCTGTGTACAGATGGTTATTCAGGAAATATAACTTCAAATATACTGCCCTTTAATATTTACCAGAAGCTTGAATAAAGGAGATGGTGCTTGTAGAGCATAGCCTAAAGACCATTACTAGACCCTGAAGTCCATTCTTGGATTGTTCTAATGGAGTAGAGAATATGTGTAGCAGGAACTGTCCTACTTTATCTCCTAGCAGGTTTGTATCTACTAAACTGCGACTTAGTTTGATGTCATCAATACTTATGACAAACAGCATGGGACAAAAAAAACAAAAACATTCAACTAATTTGAATCTCTGCCATAAGAATACTGTTGAAAGCAATGCTCATTGTATTATACATTGGCTGGAATTTTCTCTGGTCACCATACCAGAATAACGATGCTGCTCCTGAGTTTCTGTTTTATTTTTATTTTATGGGCACCAGGCATTTTGTGGTTCTGTCTTTGAACTGGCTGCTAGAAAACCTTCAATCACATTTGTGCCCCAATTCTAGAAATAACATAGGACTTAAAAGCAGAATATTTTATGTGTCAGTATTATGCATGGCTTCATATTTTCACCCCAATTCTCATTCTCTCTTGTTTTGTTTTTCTATATGTATATTTTAAATTGCTGTATATTTTAGAAAAGCTGCCTTAAATGATGGCTGGAACAAGATGTAGAATAAATAAACCTTATATAAATAGTCTGTTTACTGTTAATAATTGTGTTTGAGTGAAGTCGACATCAGCAGTTTTGATTTGAGCCTCTTAGAGTCATCAGCTCATACACACAAACACTACTGAGTCTCAAGTAAGAGGCAGCACCCAAATTCCCTGAGACATCCCTAAGGGAAGTGACTAATAAAAAGAGGCTTGGTTTCCAAGACCCTCACTAATATTTCTGCCTAAATATCTCTTCTAAACCACCCTGCAAGAAGCATTATTTGACCACTGCATCCCTCCTCCCGAGCATAAAGTTAAATTTCCTTGGGGCTGACTCTCTACCTTGCATGTGGACTAGTCTTATTCTTTTTATATCTACAAAGCCTAGAATATAGCAGGTGTTTCATATGTGATACTTGGACTAAACGAATAATTTAAATTGGATAGAAAAATAAAAGTTATGGAAGAATTCAAAATCAGAAATGCAATTTTTAATATAATAATATAAAGTAAATCAATTCAACTGAATTAGTAAAGAACGGTCTACAATGTAACCATTTTGCTACGTATGGGGATAAAAGCATTTATAATCAAACACTGCACCTGTTCTAGTAGAGTTCCCAGATATGTCCAGTATCTATTCTGAAGGGACAGATATTTAGAACTTGACGGATTTAGAATGTGGGTTCTACATACTCAAATATTAACTTAGAGGCAGTATGACATAGAGATTAAGCTTGAGTTTGATCTCTGCCTTCCCTCCTTGTAATCTCTTTGCCTTGAGGAACACTCTCTGATCTTTAGTCTCTTACATGTAAAACACAGCCATACTACCTTCCTCATGGGATTGTGAGAATCAAAAGACATCATGTTTTTAAAGCCTTCAACCCAATGCAGGGCACTCAACAACAGCTCGATAAATGCTGTCAATTATAGTACCTACCACATGCAAAGCACTGTTCTAGGCACTGAGATACAAAAATGAGTAGACAGGCACCCTTGCCCTGGAAGAAATTATAGCTTAGTGGTGGAAACTACATAAAGAGGTTTTCAATAAATCTTAGTAAATGGCTAACAGAAATGTGGTATTAGTGTTACGGGAACGTAGAATAGCGACATTTAGTCCCTATCTCTACACAGCTCTTTATACTTAATAATAGCAGGATAATAGTTTGAGACATTTAAGGATATCTTCCTCTCTGTGACAATCTATAATCCTGATGTGACAATGAGGCTGCCATCAAACTAGAACAATAATTTAAGAAAAGATATCAAAGACTTTCTAAAATCAAAAGCTTTGATCCAAATGTAAGAAAGAAAACGTTTGACAAGGAAGATGAGTCAACAGAGCCGTGTTCCCCGCTACTGGTCCAGACCAGAGAACCCTTCAAGGTTGGAATGAGGAAAGATTTAAAGAGGACACAATAGAGCTGGGTCATGGGTTGGTCTTTCCGTCTCGCCCACGGTGGGCTGAAGGGCAGATGAGCAGGGAGGGGTGCAGAAGTGTGAGAGAATCTCTCTTTGAAGTTTGGTGGATTAGGTAGAAATGCCCTGGTCTCCTTTAGCCCTATCTGGACCTCTAATAGGTCAATATCAATGACAGCCATTGGGGGATATGAGTCACTGATAAGAGCCTGGACTTTTCTGCAGCAAGTGAATGACTGGATGATACAGGAGGGAATGAGATTGAAGTTCATGGCCAGAGAAGCCAAGGGAATGAGTATCAAAAAGACATGGTGTGATTAGTCCACACTGGGGTTCACGTGAGAGTACTGATACATCGCCACAAGAGATGTATCAGGGAACCTCGTGGGTGCCTGAAGGCTTTCAGGGAGTTCCTCAGCTCCTTACACTGAGTATGCAGTGAGTTTTCTTGGGAGTGGAAGACCAGCAAGAAACAAAGGCAGATGAAGTTCTAGGACAGAAGGACCCTCCTCAACCTCACCATACCAGCAGCAGAGCAAGACCTCCAGAGCTTGTCATCAATCCCAGAGGGGAGCAGGAGGGAGGTTCTCCTGAGAGGGAGTCTAAACAGAATGCGATTGAGTGATACACCTGATAGACTAGGAGATCATGCATTATGCTGAATTTACCTGAAAGTGACCAGATTAAGTTTCTGCCTTAAGCTTGGACAGCTGGGAATCAAAACACCACAATTCATAATAGGAATATAGAGTTACATTTTCACCTTCCATCAACCTTCATTTGTGAAATTTGGACCTGCTACTTAGCATCTGCCTTTTATATGATTTTCTAGGAGGTCAACAGCCAAGGGGAAAAATTTTAAAAGGCACAAAAAGGTCCATGCAGTCTACAAACATGCCTGTCTTGTCAATCTTGGTAACTTAGTACCACACACAGGGGCCAGCACAACGCAGAATGGCTGCTGACTTGATATGTTTGGGACATATATTTACAGAAGTGACTAATGATTATGAAGACAATCCAAATAATACACACAATGGAAAGGAATTCTGTTTTCACCATCCTAGGCTTTTTTAAAATGAATTCACCAGGATGTGGTTTCCAATTTTGACAAGTGCAGAACAGATTACGTTCATAGGTCAGGAAACTTCCATCTCCTTGCCCTGGTAATCCTTGTACAATTGATAGACCAACAAATGGATCTTTAACATTTATTTCCATGCAGAAGCATACTGAAACACAAAATGAGAACGAGGAGAGGTCTAGGAGAAAACCTTGGATGCTCTTTATAATAGGAACATGTGAATCTTTCAGAAACTCTGGACTTATATACAACTACCTTAAGTTACCAATTACTTGTGAAAAAACTCACAATGTGTGTGTGTGTGTGTGTGTGTGTGTGTGTGTGTGTGTGTGCACGCACGCACACAGAGAACCTCTTCTCCAGCCTGTAGCTTCCCTTGAGGTCACGGTTCTTGCTTCATTTGGTTTTGTATCTGCAGTGCCCAGGAGACTGGTGTATATAGGAGAGATTCAGTAAACATTTCATTCAAGTATATCTACAACATCAGAGCCTTTGGGAATTTTTTTTCAAATTAAAAAAAAAAAAAATCTGTTCTTCTGAAAATCTACGCCCAGAATGTGTGAGTGCTAACATAATTGAAAAGTTTGCCAGAGGACTGGGAGAGAGTGTGTATCATAACAGACTTGTCTGTCACAATAAATCCTTACATATTTATATGCATATAAATTTACAAGCATCTCTTTCACATGACACATTTTATTTTGCATTTTTGTGCATACTACTAAACTCTTTTGTGCCAATAAAATGCCATTAAATGCTTTATTTTGTCAAGAATTGCTTCTTTCAATAATTATACTACTTACAGTATTCAATGTAACAAAAGCCGTGAAAGATAGCTAGGATTGTCCTAACACCAATGAGGATGTGAAGATTCATCAAAAGTAAGCAACTTTCACAGAGTATCATCTGGGGAAGACTCTTTTCTGGGAACTGTCAGATAATCAATTGTAAAAAAATGTTTAAAGACTATCCAAAGAAACTTTAAACTGGAAGTGCTAACAAGTGTTTCTCTGTCATATATGGCATAATTAATCATACTAAACTACTGGATATGTATATTGGTCAGACTCCTAAACCCAAAGAAATTCTGCATAGAGGAAAGTCAAAATAATCTGGAGAAAAATTGGAAAAAAAACTGGAATGAATTGATTTGAAAAAGAAGATTCAGACTTTGCTTAAGTGAGAAAAGTTGAATTCACCTACTATTTCCTTTTAGTCACCCTTTTAATCAGGGCTTTCTGCGACAGGAATATATGAGTGCACAGTCTGTCAAAGGAGAGAAATATCATATGTTCAAATGTGTGTGCCTTTTTCCCTGAGCAGAAACTTTGCCTTCTATGCGCTTATCATTTTTCTGTGCCTTTGACACTGCATAAAATATTTCGTTAATAGTTCCTCTACAATCTGTTAGGTTCCTCTCTTAACCAGCTGCACTATAGGATAGCCAACTTTCTGCCAAAATGAAAATATTTTTGACACAGACACATGATGACTGGCACTCGACATGACACTGTTCTGGCTTATCTGCCATTGCTGTGTGTCCCTGTGGTCCACCAGGTTTTAACTCTAGCACATCGCTTAATACACTATATCAAACATGTAGTTATTTATATGTTTCTCTACTGAATTATAAACTCGTTGATGGCAGAGACTCTATCCAAAGAGTTTCTCAAGGTGCCTGGCACATGGTAGGTGTTCAAGTACATATTGAGCAGATCAATGCACAAGAGAGATAATATTTAAGTTATTTAATTTGACATTGAGTGAGTAAACCTTATCACGGGGCCCTTGGAATCCAGTACACAAAGATTTCATCAATGGGTAATACCAGTAGAGAGGAGGCATAAATTATAGACAGTATTGAGATCCAGACCAGAGTTGCCATACATGTATCCTCTCCATCTGCTCCCTAGTATCCCTACTCCAGAAGATGGAGGATATGGTAGGAAGAATGGCTTCCCAAAGATATTCATCTGTGAGTATTTTATGTTACATGGCAAAAGGGACTGAACAGATGTAATTAAGGTTAATGTTAATAGGGAGAATACCCTGAATTATCCAAGTGGGTCTAATTGAGTGCAGCCTCCTAACCAAGAACTTTCCCAGGCTGAGAGCAAGAGAGATGTGGCAAAAAGAGATGCTAATGACATTTCAAGTGTAAGAAGAACTGGACATACAGTTGCTGTCTGAGATGTTGGGGCCCATGTTCAAAGACTAGAAAGAGGTCTCCAGAATCTAGGAGCAGCCCCCAGCTGACAGCAAGGAAATGGGACCTCAGGCTGCAAGAAACAACCTGCATGATCTTGGGAGCAGATTCTCCTCCAAAGCCTCCAGGTAAGAGCCTAGCCTTGCCAACACCTTGATTTTGGCTTTTTGAGATCTGGAGGATAGGAACCCATTCAGACTCCAACACATGGAAACTATGAGATAATAAGTTTGCGTTGCTGTAAGATACTAAGTATGTTATAATTTGTTATTGCAGCAATAAAAGAAACTAATACAGAGGGGTCCCCAAAGTGGTTCCCACTAAGAAAAGTTTAGGAACATATAGCATGGTCACATCCAATCAGGGGGTTAAGTTCACAAAGGGAAAAAAAATACAACATTCTCTCTGAAAATGTTGTATTCACTCCTATTTTAGATACAAAGGGTTCCAGGGAAGAGGCAGCATCTCTCTTCCTACATTAGTAAAACTAATAGGTGCTAAAGACCATTAAAGTTCTCAGTAACAGAGTTGTCAGGCAGCCTTGAACAGTGGTACTTTTAAGGAGAGCTACATTTCAGAAGGTTTGGGCCAAACGAACACCTGTCTTGGGTTCATCCCAAGACAGAAGTGCTTTCTTCCAACTATAGCTTTTTCATGGATTCACTTGATTCAGTGATTCATCAGATCATGTATCAGAACTTTCATTTATCTACTTACCCATTAGTGCCTGGCACTACACCTCGTGGGAGAGATAAAGGATAAATGAAAGTAGTCCTAATTCTCAAGAAGCTTAAAAACAAGAAAGAGAAAGATGAACAGATAATAAACAGATAGAAACAGATAATCCTCACAAACAGTGGTCACTTCACTAATGAAAGCTTAACCCATAACGAGTACCAGTTCTCTGTTTTTAATCCACTTCATCCCCTGCCATTCTCTTCTGTGCCATATGGTCGTTGAAATTGCCACTTCTCTCTCATCTTATGTTTACCACTGAAATACAAGATCCATTCAAACAGGGCATCTCTGTTCTGTCCCCATTCTCTGAAGAGCACTGCTGTTTTGGTCTGTCTACCTTGGGTCTCAGGATCCTACAGTGCCAATTCACAATTATAAAATGCCTCCACACCCACCACCACAATTACCACCCAAATCTCTGGGATTGTGAATATCATGAGATATTACACCCTGATTATGTTACCGTTTTATATATATATGTATATATATATATATGTGTGTGTATATATATATATATATATATATATATATATATGCCAAAGGGATTTTGCAGATGAAATTAAAGTTAAAAATTAGTACACATTGGGCTTCCCTGGTGGCGCAGTGGTTGAGAGTCTGCCTGCCGAAGCGGGGGACACGGGTTCGTGCCCCTGTCAGGGAAGATCCCACATGCCACAGAGCAGCTGGGCCTGTGAGCCATGGCCGCTGAGCCTGTGTGTCCAGAGTCTGTGCTCCGCAGTGGGAGAGGCCACAACAGTGAGAGGCCTACGTACCACAAAACAAACAAACAAAAATTAGTACACTTTGAGTTAATCAAAAGGAGATTATTTAGGTGAGTCTGAACTAATCACATAAATACTTTAAGAGCAGAAAGTCTTTGGCTGGTGGCAGAAGGGGAAGTCAAAGAGATTCAAAACAGAAGAAATTTGCTTTTGAAGGCAAACATGGGCTTTTGCTGATTTGAAAATGAGTGTGCCGTGTGAGAAGGAAAATGGGTGGTCTCTACTCTCCGTGATAAGAATAGGCAGAGAGTGACCCCAGGTGACAGCCAACAGGGAAATAGGACCTTAGTCCTACAACCACAAGGAATTGAACTCTACCAACCTGAATGAATTTCAAAAAGGACCTTGTGTTTCAGATGGGAGCACAGCCCGGCTTTGATTTCAATCCTGTGGTACTACGAGCAGAGAGCTCAGTTGAGCCTGCTCATATTTCTGTGCTACAGAACTAGGAGATTATAAATGGGTATTGTTTTAAGTCACTATGTTTGTGGTAATTTGGTATGCAGTGATAGAAAACAAATAGATTGCTGTAATAAAAAGTTATATTTTCTTGAAAGGGATGATTGCTTCCTTTGTTAATCATCCGATGAGATATGATTAAATAGTTAAGTGGGAGAATAAACTTGTGCTCTTGCTTTCTGGCCTAGATCTTGAAATTCCAGAATGTCTAGAGTGTGCTCTTTGTTGTGGGTGATACATGACACCCATCGCATGGAAACTAACCATGTCTGGTGGGCTCCAGCCCTACCATATAGATCCAGTCATGTAGTACATGACTTGCAGTAGGTTACACCCAATGTCTTTGTTATCTTTAAGCTTTTAGACAATCTTGTAATGAGTGTTACAGCCTTTTCTGAGCAATTATAGTATAAAAAGTAAAGGTTTCATCTCCATACTTACCCAGAACATAGTGTCAAGGTCAAGTTTCTAGTATTAGTGATTTTCTTAGGGTAGCAATTGGGTTTGCAATATTCCACCTTGAAAGTTCTGGGAAGTGTTAAATAGAGATGGTTATTTTTTTTTAAGGTTGTTGACTTTAATGTTTGTTAAAGGTACTTTCCCTAAGTAGTGTCTATTAGATTAGATTATATCAAATTGCTGATATTCAACCATCCTACAAACTATAAAAACAACAGTTCATATGATTAGGCCTAATAATAAAGGTTATTTATGAGGGCTTTCATTTTTTAAAAAAGCTTCGTCACAATAGTTGAAAGGTCCTATGGAATAAGATATGTGTAGGTTACTGAACAGCTCATATGTTTTCAAGAAATGAAAATCTCTCACATTGCTATGGTAGTTGGTAATAATATTTGACATTCATTCATGCATTTATTCAACCAATTAATCATTTATTCATTCAAGACTGTCATCAAGCATTTATTAAGACCTAACAATACACCACGAGTAACCTCAGGTGCTAGTGAAACAAAGGCGAGAACCAGAGTGCACGCCCACGGCATCTAGTAACAGAGACAGGCAACTGTCATCGGGTGTTACAAGCTCTAGGATAAGAATAAGCATAGATTCTGGATGAGTAAAAGAGGCATCCTCCCAAGTTGGATGTGAGGAGAGATTTATCTGAGGAAGTAATATATTATCTACAAATTAAAGGATGGCTGGATGGCAACCAAGGAGAGAGATGAATAAAAGTCATTTTGGGGGGAGAAGATATCAAGCTCTGAAACAGGGGAGTGAGAAAGCATGGCATATGGGGGAAATGAAAGCACACTGAGTTAGGTGTTGGGTTGTAAAAGTGTCCAGGCTGAAGAAATACTTGGAATTATACAGATGCTAACTCAATGAGCAACACTGGTGCCTTGCTAAGGAGTATGGTTTTTACTTTCTGTTGCTTCAACATTTTTGACCTTTTGAGGCATCATAGTTTGAAAGTAATGAAATATCATGACTGCCTTTATCATCTCCTAGACAACCTTGGTTTGAAGCAGTCAAATTTATCCTCCAAGCCTCACAACCCAGGGCTCTTTCCTGACAACCCCATTTTTCCTCGCTGGTGCTGTCTGGCTACTTCACACTAGGGAATTAGACTGCATTCTAAACCATCAGACAAGGAGCTCAGGGCTGAGCTACTGTGGAGGCATGGAACTTTAGTGATAAACATTCTAACTGGGCTCTAATACCAAACTGGCCAAAAGGTAGGGTGACCAATCACCTGGGTTACCCAGGACTGTTCCAGTTTTAGTGCAGAAAGTCCCACATCCCAAGAAACCCTTTTCCAGGAAGTAAAAAGCCATGGTATTCAGGGATAGGTGCAAAAGGTCAGGGAAAAAGTATAAAACCTGCATGGTGGCATAAAAAGGGGGGCCAAAAGCAATTTATTTGTTGGTGTCAAATGGATATGCAATAGGTTATGTCTTTCATAGTTGCTGTCACTAATTCTTCCCCTGACCACTGATACAGGCCACCATGATTTGCAATTCACATTGTTGTGATGCTCTGAGCACGTGATGTAAGTGTACAACTTAAATGCACTGTAGTCATGAGTACTGACAGTCCATCTCTCTGGCTTTGCCTGTGGAATAACTGTTGTGCTTTGTACTGAGATAGTGCTAGTTGAATTTTTAACATTGTGAATATTTCTAGCATATTTTCTAGGAGGTCAGGTGATGCAAAGGAAAATGAAAAAGATGACAATACAAATTCCAGCATGACCTATACACCAACAAAGAAAATTAAACAACTGTGTTGGTTTCATGACGGCTGGAAGAACTCACACACTGGATTAAGGAGGAAAATGACCTAAATGAAACATAGGGCACAATACAGAGAAATAAATAATACATGATACACACAATACACAGAAATTTGGAATCTGGGGACAGTAGAGAGGTGAATTTCTGAGAGTGAATCTCTCAAGTTCGAGATGAGCCAGGCAAGTATATCTTAATAACCAAAAGTATTTTTGTTGTTGTTTGTTGTTTTTTATCTCCCCCAGAAGACATCAATGCTCAGGAGAAAATAATGGCTGTTGAATTAGCTTGGGAACACCACATGAATGAATACATGTTATCTTGCTGCTCCCTTGATTGCTTTAGGAGCCTTAGTAAAGTTACATTCTCTGATTCAGAGACTGCAACTAAATTATCCCATGATGAACAAAAGGGGACATTTTGATAACAGGTGAGTTGGCCTCTCCCAGAGAAGAGCTGCTTCTATGAGATCTTGCCAATGATCCATGTTTTTACTGAGTGTGGTGAGAGATACAGTGAATCACAGCAACAAAAATTAAGGTTCCCCTAGTTCTGGAGTACTTTGATTTGAAAAGTGTAGTTTTCAATTTATTTTCTTAATTTGTAGGAAAAGTTTAATGACACTGCAGAAAACATAAAAGATTACCGATATCTTGACTTTCCTCCTCAACCTGCATTTTAAAAAATAGTGTAAAGGTAACTTTTGGCATTTTCTCTTATGTCTATAGACTTCCTACCAAAGAAAATAAAAAGACCTGCTAAATGTCCTGTACCCCTTGTGTCCACTGATAAGAAGAGGTATGATTTCTTGATCTGTGAAATGGAAGCATTCATAATGGAAGTTTTTGATCACTTCTCAGTCCTCTCAAGATCGTGCAGGAGCACTTAATAGAATTTTTGACTTTACAGAAATAGAAGAAAATAATCTCTATAGACATGTAGTTACAAGATGGCTATTGTTGCCTGCCATAAACAAGATGTTAAAAAAAGCTACTGTGCTATTATTTTCAAAGATTTGGACAAGAAGAATATCCTTCTCTAATATTTGAATAATGCACTGAGGATGAAAATGGAGAAAGGATTACAGTAAAACAGAAATGCATCTATTGTTTCTCCAGAGCTGTGTGATGATCCTTAAAGAGGTCATAAATGGCTTAGAAAAGTATAAACTGACAACACCCAAGTTGTTTGATGTCATATTTATGCTGCAACAAAAAATCATATAGTGAAAAACATGACTCATATTCTGGAAATAAGACTGCTTCAGAACTAGGAAAAAAAAACCCTCATCAGAAAAGGACAGTGAAGTTAAATGGTTGTTTCTCAATTTCTTTATGAAAACTGTAACTTATTTGGAATTCAAATGCACTTTCAGAAGTTCAAATTACCTCTATGCCTAAAACCACTTTCCCTGAGAAAGAGAGGTTTAACTTAGGAGGACATTCAATGTGCTTCTGAGTGTTAAAAAATAATATTGAGAGAGCTTTTGTGCTCTCACTCTGCCTTGAACGCCCAGCTGGACGGGATCGTCTGCAAACCAGGAAGAGAACCCAACCATGGTGGCTCCCTGATTTTGGACGTTCAGCCTCCAGAACCGTGAAATGTGGATCCTCTAGCAACAGGAGGTGTGAAGATAGAGGACCTTCAAGATGGCGGAGGAGTAAAATATGGAGAACACCTTCCTCCCTACAAATACATCAAAAATACACCTACATGTGGAACAACTTCTATAGAACAACTACTGAACGCTAGCAGAAGACCACAAACTTCCCCAAAGCCGTGTGTCTGACAGGGTCTTGGTGCTCTGGCCGGCTGTCAGGCCTGAGCCTCTGAGGTGGGAGAGCTGAGTCCAGCACACTGGACCACCAGAGAATGCCCAGCCCCATGTAATATCAATCAGTGAGAGATCTGCCAGAGATCTCCATCTCAACACTAAGACCCAGCTCCACTCAACGACCAGCAAGCCCCAGTGCTGGACACCCCATGCCAAACAACTAGCAAGACAGGAACACAACCCCACCCATTAGCAGAGAGGCTGCCTAAAATCATAATAAGTTCACAAACACACAAAAACACACCACTGGATGCAGTACTGCCCACCAGAAAGACAAGATCCAGCCTCACAGACAAGAACACAGGCACCAGTCCTCTCCACCAGGAAGCCTGCACAACCCACTGAATCAACTTTACCCACCGGGGGCAGACACCAGGAACAACAGGAACTATGAACCTGCAGTCTGAGAAAAGGAGACCCCAAACACAGTAAGTTAAGCAGAATGAGAAGACAGAGAAATATGCAGCAGATGAAGGAGCAAGGTAAAAACCCACCAGACCAAACAAATGAAGAGGAAATAGTCAGTCTACCTGAAAAAGAATTCAGAGTAATGATAGTAAAGATGATCCAAAATCTTGGAAATAGAATGGAGAAAACACAAGAAACATTTAACAAGGACCCAGAAGAACTAAAGACCAAACAAACAATGATGAACAACACAATAAATGAAATTAAAAATTCTCTAGAAGGGATCAATAGCAGAATAACTGAGGCAGAAGAACGGATAAGTGACCTGGAAGATAAAATAGTGGAAATAACTATTGCAGAGCAGAATAAAGAAAAAAGAATGAAAAGAATTCAGGACAGCCTCAGACAACTCTGGGACAATATTAAACGCACCAACATTAGAATTACAGTGGTCCCAGAAGAAGAAGAGAAAAAGAAAGGAACTGAGAAAATATTTGAAAAGATTATAGTTGAAAACTTCACTAATATGGGAAAGTAAATAGTTAATCAAGTCCAGGAAGCACTGAGAATACCATATAGGATAAATCGAAGGAGAAACACACCAAGACACATATTAATAAAACTATCAAAAATTAAATACCAAGAAAAAATATTGAAAACAGCAAGGAAAAAGCAACAAATAACATACAAGGTGATCCCCATAAGATTAACAGCTGATCTTTCAGCAGAAACTCTGCAAGCCAGAAGAGAGTGGCAGGATATATTTAAAGCAATGAAAGGGAACAACCTACAACCAAGATTACTCTACCGAGCAAGGATCTCATTCAGATTTGATGGAGAAATTAAAACCTTTACAGACAAACAAGAGCTAAGAGAATTCAGCACCACCAAACTAGCTTTACAAAAAATGCTAAAGGAACTTCTCTAGGCAGAAAACACAAGAGAAGGAAAAGACCTACAATAGCAAACCCAAAACAATTAAGAAAATGGTAATAGAACACTCATATCGCTAATTACCTTCACTGTAAATGGATTAAATGCTCCAACCAAAAGACATAGACTGGCTGAATGGATATAAAAATAAGACATGTATATATGCTGTCTACAAGAGGCCCACTTCAGACCTAGGGACACATACAGACTGAAAGTGAAGGGATGGAAAAAGATATTCCATGGAAATGGAAATCAAAAGAAAGCTGGTGTAGCAATTCTCATATCAGACAAAATAGACTTTAAAATAAAGACTATTACAAGAGACAAAAAAGGACACTACATAATGATCAAGGGATCAATCCAAGAAAAAGATATAACAATTGTAAATATTTATGCACCCAACATAGGAGCACCACAATACATAAGGCAAATGCTAACAGCCATAAAAGGGGAAATCGACAGTAACACAATCATAGTAGGGGACTTTAACATCCCACTTTCACCAAGGGACAGATCAACCAAAACGAAACAAATAGGGAAACACAAGCCTTAAATGACACATTAAACAAGATGGATTTAATTGATATTTTAGGACATTCCACCAAAAAGAACAGAGTACACTTTCCTCTCAAGTGCTCATGGAACATTCTACAGGATAGATCATATCTTGGGTCACAAATCAAGCTTTGGTAAATTTAAGAAAATTGAAATTGTATCAAATATCTTTTCTGACCACAACGCTATGAGACTAGATATCAATTACAGGAGAAAAAAAAAAAAAACCTGTAAAAACACAAACACACGCAGGTTAAACAATACTCTACTAAATAACCAAGAGATCACTGAAGAAATCAAAGAGGAAATCAAAACATACCTAGAAACAAATGACAATGAAAACACGACAGCCCAAAACCTATGGGATGCAGCAAAAGCAGTTCTAGGAGGGAAGTTTATAGCAATACAATCCTACCTCAAGAAACAAGAAAAATCTCAAATAAACAACCTAACCTTACACCTAAAGAAATTAGAGAAAGAAGAACAAATAAACCCCCAAGTTAGCAGAAGGGAAAAAATCGTAAATATCAGAGCAGAAATAAATAAAAAAGAAATGAAGGAAACAATAGCAAAGATCAATCAAACTTAAAGCTGGTTCTTTGAGAAGAAAACAAAATTGATAAACTGCTAGGCAGACTCATTAAGAAAAAAAGGGAGAAGACTCAAATCAACAGAATTAGGAATGAAAAAGGAGAAGTAACAGCTGACACTGGAGAAATACAAAGGATCATGAGAGATTACTTCAAGCAACTATATGCCAATAAAATGGACAACCTGGAAGAAATGGGCAAATTCTTAGTAAAGCACAATCTTCTGAGACTGAACCAGGAAGAAATAGAAAATATGAACAGATCAATCACAAGCACTGAAATTGAAACCGTGATTAAAAATCTTCCAACAAACAAAAGTCCAGGACCAGACTGCTTCACAGGCGAATTCTATCAAACATTTAGAGAAGAGCTAACACTTATCCTTCTCAAACTCTTCCAAAAATATAGTAGAGGGAGGAACACTCCCAAACTCATTTTACGAGGCCACCATCACCCTGATACCAAAACCAGACAAAGATGTCACAAAGAAAGAAAACTACAGGCCAATATCACTGATGAACATAGATGCAAAAATCCTCAACAAAATACTAGCAAACAGAATCCAACAGCACATTAAAAGGATCATACACCATGATCAAGTGGGGTTTATCCCAGGAATGCAATGATTCTTCAGTATAGGCAAATCAATCAATGTAATACACCATATTAACAAGCTGAAGGATAAAAACCATATGGTAATATCAATAGATGCAGAAAAAGCTTTTGACAAAATTCAAGACACATTTATGATAAAAACTCTCCAGAAAGTAGGCACAGAGGGAACTTACCTCAACATAATAAAGGCCATATATGACAAACCCACAGCCAGCATCATTCTCAATGGTGGAAAACTGAAAGCATTTCCACTAAGATCAGGAACAAGGCAAAGTTGCCCAGTCTCACCACTATTATTCAACATAGTTATGGAAGTTTTAGCCACAGCAATCAGAGAAGAAAAAGAAATAAAAAGAACCCAAATTGGAAAAGAAGAAGTAAAGCTGTCACTGTCTGCAGATGACATGATACTATACATAGAGAATCCTAAAGATGCTACCAGAAAACTACTAGAGCTAATCAATGAATCTGGTAAAGTATCAGGATACAAAATTAATGCACAGAAATCTCTGGTATTCCTATACACTAATGATGAGAAATCTGAAGGAGAGATTAAGGAAACACTCCCATTTACCACTACAACAAAAAGAATAAAATATCAAGGAATAAACCTACTTAAGGAGACAAAAGACCTATATGCAGAAAACTGTAAGACACTGATGAAAGAAATTAAAGAAGATACAAACAGATGGAGAGATATACCATGTTCTTGGGTTGGAAGAATCAACATTGTGAAAATGACTATACTACCTAAAGCAATCTACAGATTCAGTTCAACCCCTATCAAACTAGCAATGGCATTTTTCACAGAACTAGAACAAAATATTTTACAATTTGTATGGAAACACAAAAGACCCTGAATACCTAAACCAATCTTGAGAAAGAAAAATGGAGCTGGAGGAATCAGGCTTCCTGACTTCAGACTATGTTACAAAGCTACAGTAATCAAGACAGTGTGGTACTGGCACAAAAACAGAAATATAGATCAATGGCACAGGATAGAAAGCCCAGAGATAAACCTACACACATATGGTCACCTGATTTTTGATAAAGGAGGCAAGAATATACAATGGAGAAAAGACAGCCTCTTCAATAAGTGGTGCTGGGAAAACTGGACAGCTACATTTAAAAAATGAAATTAGAACACTCTCTGACACCATATACAAAAATAAACTCAAAATTGATTAAAGACCTAAATGTAAGGCCAGACAATCGAATATTACTCAGCCATAAAAAGAAACGAAATTGAGCTATTTGTAATGAGGTGGATAGACCTAGAGTCTGTCATACAGAGTGAAGTAAGTCAGAAAGAGAAGGACAAATACCATATGCTAACACATATATATGGAATTTAAGAAAAAAAAAATGTTATGAAGAACCTAGGGGTTAAACAGGAATAAAGACACAGACCTACTGGAGAACAGATTTGAGGATATGGGGAGGGGGAAGGGTGAGGTGTGATAGGGCGAGAGGGAAACATGGACATATATATACTAACAAACGTAAGGTAGATGGCCAGTGGGAAGCAGCCGCATGGCACAGGGATACCGGCTCGGTTCTTTGTGGCTGCCTGGAGGGGTGGGATAGGGAGCGTGGGAGGGAGGGAGACAAAGAGGGAAGAGATATGGGAACATATGTATATGTATAACTGATTCACTCTGTTATAAAGCAGAAACTAACACACCATTGTAAAGCAATTATACCCCAATAAAGATGTTAAAAAAATAAATAAATAAAAAATGAAATTAGAACACTCTCTGACACCATATACAAAAATAAACTCAAAATTGATTAAAGACCTAAATGTAAGGCCAGACACCTAAATCTCTTAGAAGGAAACATAGAACACTCTATGAGATAAATCACAGCAAGATCCTTTTTGACCTACCTCCTGGAGAAATGGAAATAAAAACAAAAATAATGAAATGGGACCTAATGAAACTTAAAAGCTTTTTCATAGCAAGGGAAACCATAAACAAGATGAAGAGACTACCCTCAGAATAGGAGAAAATATTTGCAAATGAAGCAACTGACAAAGGATTAATCTCCCAAATACAGATGCAGCTTATGCAGCTCAATATCAAAAAAAACAAACAAACAACCCAAACCAAAAATGGGCAGAAGACCAAAACAGACATTTCTCCATAGGAGAGAGATTGTCAAGAAACACATGAAAGGATGGATGCTCAACATCACTAATCATTAGAGAAATGCAAATCAAAACCACAATGAGGTATCACCTCACACTTGTCAGAATGGCTATCATCAAAAATCTGCAAACAATAAATGCTGGAGAGGGTGTGGAGAGAAGGGAACCCTGTAGCACTGGTGGTGGAAATGTAAATTGATACAGTCACTATGGAGAACAGTATGCAGTTTCCTTAGAACACTAAAAATAGAACTATCATATGACCTAGCAATCCCACTACTGGGCATATACCCTGAGAAAATCATAACTCAAGCAGAGTCATGTAACACAATGTTCATTGCAGCACTACTATAGCCAGGACATGGAAGCAACCTAAGTGTCCTTCGATAGATGAATGGATAGAGAAGATGTGGCACATATATACAATGGAATATTACTCAGCCATATAAAGGAAGAAAATTGAGTTATTTGTAGTGAGGTGGATGGACCTAGAATCTGTCATACAGAGTGAAGTAAGTCAGAAAGAGAAAAACAAATACCATATGCTAACATATATATAAGGAATGTTAAAAAAAAAATGGTTCTGAAGAACCTGGGGGCAGAACAGGAATAAAGACACAGATATAGAGAGTGGACCTAAGGACACAGGGAGGGGGAAGGGTAAGCTGGGACGAAGTGAGAGAGTGGCATTGACATATTTACACTACCAAATGTAAAGGAGATAGCTAGTGGGAAGCAGCTGCATAGCACAGGGAGATCAGCTCGGCGCTTTGTGACCACCTAGAGAGGTGGGAAAGGGAGGGTGGGAGGGAGATGCAAAAGGGAGGTGATATGGGGATATATGTATACATATAGCTGATTCACTCTGTTATACAGCAGCAAGTAACACAGCAATTTAGAGCAACTGTACTCCAATAGAGATGTTAAAAAAATGAATACTTTTCGATGTGGACAGCCTCTATGATGAATGTATACAAAGCAAAAGATCTGACTGATAAACAAATGGTTTATCAAAATGAGCCTTTAAATATGGGCACGCCTCATCTTATTAAGCATTGCTTTATATTTGCAGATACTGTTTTTTACAAATAGAAGGTTTGTGGCAACCCTGCATCGATCAAGCCTATCAACATCATTTTTCCAATAGCATTTGCTTCCATCTAATCTGTATGTCCCAGTTTGGTAATTCTCACAGTATTTCCAACTTTTTAATTATTATGATATTTGTTATAGTCATCTGAGATCAGCGATCTTTGATGTTACTATCATAACTTTTGGGGTGTCATGAGCCACGCATGTAGAGAATGGCAAACATTATCAATAAATGTGTGTGTTCTGACTGTTCCACTAGTCTGTCTCCCTCTCCTTGGGCCTTCCTATTCCTTGAGACAAAGCTATATTGAAATTAGGCCAATTAATAACCTAACAATGGCCTCTAAATATACAAATGAAAGGAAGGGTCCCATGTCTTTCATTTTAAATCGAACCCTGGAAAGGATGAAGCTTAGTGAAGAAGGTACATTGAAAGCTGAGACAGGACAAAAGCTAGTCCTCTTGTACCAAACGTATCCAAGTTGTAAATGCAAAGGAAAAGTCCTTGAAGGAAATTAAAAGTACTACTCCAGGGAACATAAGAATGAGAAGAAAGTGAAAACAGCCTTATTGCTGATAGGGAGTAAGTTTTAGTGGTCTGGATAGAAGATTGAACCAGCCACATCATTCCCTTAAGCCAAAGCCTAGTCCAGAGCAAGGCCCTAAGTGTCTTCAATTCCATGAAGACTGAAAGAGGCAAGGAAGTTGCAGAAGAAGAGTTTGAAGCTAGCAGAGTTTGGTCCATAAGGTTTAAGGAAAAAATCCATCCCCATAACAAAAGGAGCAAGTTGAAATAGCAAGTGATGATTAGAAGCTGCAGCAAGTTATCCAGAAGATCTAGCTGAGATAATTAATGATTTTCAATGTAGATGAAACAGCCTTATATTGAAAAAAGATGCCCCCTAAGACTTATAGCTAGAGAAGAGAAGTCGATGCCTGGCTTCACAGGACCAGCTGACTCTCTTCCTAGGGACTAATGCAGCTGGTGACTTTAAGTTGAAGCCAATGCTCATTTACCATTCCCAAAATCCTATGACCCTTAAGAATTATGCTAAATCTATTCTGCCTGCACTCTATAAACACAACAACAAAGCCTGGATGACAGTACATCTGTTTACAAAATGGCTTACTGAATATATTAAACCCACTGTTGAGAACGACTTCTTAGAAAAAAGGTACCTTGAAAAATATGATTACTTATTGAAAATACACCTGGTCACCCGTGAGCTCTGATGGAGATCTACAATGAAATTAATGTTTTTATGCCTGCTAAGATGACATCCATTCTGTAGTCCATAGATCAGGGAGTAATTTCAACTTTCAAGTCTTATTATTTAAGAAACACAGTTCCTAAGGCTATAGCTGCCACAGCTAGTGAGTCCTCTGATGGATCTAGGCCAATTCAACTGAAAACCTCCTGGAAAAGATTCACCATTCTGGAGGCCATTGAGAAAATTCTTGATTCATGGGAAGAAGTCAAAATATCAATATTATCAGGAGTTTGGAAGAAATCGATTCCAACTTTCATGGATGAATTTGAGGGGTTCAAGACTTCAGTGGAGGAAGTAACTGCATATGTGGTGGAAATGGCAAGAGAACTAGAATTAGAAGTGGATCCTGAAGATGTGACTGTATTGCTGCAATCTCATCATAAGACTTTAACACATGAGGAGCTGCTGATGAAATCGACTCCTGTTGAAGATGCTGTGAAGATTATTGAAATGCCAACAAAAGATTTAGAATGTTATATAAACTTAGTTGATACAGCAGCAGTAGGGTTTGAGAGGATTGACTCCAATTTTGAAAGAAGTTCTACTGTGGGTAAAATGCTATCAAACAGCATTGTATGCTAGAGAAATTGTTCATGAAAGAAGGGGTCAACTGAGGTGGCAAACTTCACTATTGTCTTATTTTAAGAAATTGCCATCAGCAACCACCACCCTGATCAGTCAGCAGGCATCAACATCAAGGCAACACCCTCTACAAGCAAAAAGATTACAACTCACTGAAGGTTCAGATGACAGCATTTTTCAGCAATAAAGTATTTTTAATTAAGGTATATTAATTTTTGAAACATAAAGCTCTTGTACACTTAGACTATGTTATACTGTAAACATAAATCTTATTTATATGCACCAGGAAACAAAAAAAAATTAGTGTGACTCAATTTATTGTGATATTTGCTTTACTGGGTGCTCTGGAATCAAACTGGCAATATCTCCAAAGTACGCCTGTACAAAGTGGATGGATACTTCTGGAGACCAGGGAAACTAATTCCTACAAGTCAAAAAGTCTAGTGTTAGTAAAATTCTAACTACTCCGTGTTCACATGTTTTTAGAGGATATTTAGTTTGATATCATCACAGTGGAATCATACCAGGTATCACTATAATGTGGCCTTGATAAAAACAGAACTGCACATCAAAGTGGATTTTACATTTGATTGTCTTCAGTTTTACCATCACATTAAATGAAAGAAAGATGTCTTAGAGACTGTAGTTTTATCAATATAATGATATTTACTTTATTTTACAGGCCTTTTTGACTGCTCTCTTTTTAAGAACTCTTACACCTATGTACATTTATGTAATTTAAAAGTACACAGTAATGGAGACTACAAAAGTTAAAATTCCAATACAGAGTGAAAAAGAGTTTAAATAAATTGCTGTATCAGAAGACAGAAAGAAACATGAAAATAATATTATGTTTTTCTCATGCACATTATTTGGTTAACTAGTCATACTATTAATTACTACCAATTTCCACTGTTATAATTCTATAGTTGTTTTGTTTAATTAATAGCATTTATGTAATAGAAAGCAATATTAACAACATTTCAGAAATGAAGACTTAAGATAAAGAGGTGTTTATTTGGGATTTGTTAGCACTACAGTCCAGGAAACACAGATTCAAGAAGCACTTGAATTATGTTCCTTTAGACTGCAAAAATGGAGGGAGCTTCTAAAGGCAAAAACTGCAAGGCCACATAAGTCGTTTGCCAAGAACTACAATTGAAGCTGGCAGGAAGTAAGGGTACTTGTTAAGCAAGAATTGGCTGGGGTCTAAAACGGTTACATAGTTGCAAGGGGAGAGCTTTGAAAGCATAAGGTTGCAGCTAGCAGGTGCTGTTCTACAAGTGTTGATGGCATCCTTGGGAGTTGTGGTTTGGTACAGCTCAGAAAGTTCAAGTTCTCAGCAGTGCGGAAACATGTCTGAGACCAAATCTTCAATGGCCGCCTGACTCCATTTTGTATGCCTGAACTAGGGTTACTCCACTATGATTTCAAACTGTCACAAGCAAATATACAGAATAATATATAATTTCAAATAAATAATTTATATATATATATGTTAAAGTAAAAATGCTTACATATATAGTTATATGTATATTATTGTTATTTATTTTTTGGTATGATATGACTATATCCTGTGTTGGCTCTGTAAAAATTTGATCACCCTATAGGAACACTATTTGTGCAGCTGTTTAAACATCAAGATTCCCAAGCCCTACATCTAGAGTTGTAGATCAGGATAAAGCCTAGAAATGTGTATTGCAAAAAGCACCCAAATAATTTTAATGCACTGCACAGTTTGGGAACAATTGTGGTGTTTTTCTGGAAGTGGGATTGTTTTTCAAATTTTTTCTCAGATTCAGGAAGTTTTGTACTCAAACCCATGAAACGGCAGCACTACACAGGAAATATGAAAATCTTAACACTTTACATCAGACACTGATCCCCTCACTGTCAGGGGGGCTTGCCTTTTTCTTCATCTTCCTGGTGACAAAGAAGTTTGGTGTGATGAAAACATACGTGGATGGGCGGCAGCGGGGAGACTGGGGAAGGCAGTGGTGAAAACGTAGGCAGCCAGCTGCCTGTGTGTGTATCCAGGTCTTACCATTCACTTGCAGCAGGGCTATGGGCGCATGAACTTTTGTCGACCTATTTTTCTCAACTATAAAATGTAGATAACGACAGATTACACTCAAAGGATTACACAGTGCCTGGAATTTTAAAAATATTCCTTAAATATAAACCAAATAAAGAAAAAGAACAATTTAAATTCTTTCCATTCATTTACAGACCTCAGTTTCCAGATGGAAATCCACTGATGAATAGAATCAGGAATTACTTGTTTAGCAGGAAAAGACTGAGAGCTGGGATATACGGTGTAGGAAAACAGAAAATACAGCCACTGAATGGTTCCAAATTTCTCACTTCTTGCTTGAGCTTGAGCTAACTGAGCCCTGGCTTCAATCACATTACACTGGAATTTTAATAGCATCTATTTCACATGAATCTTTTGAATCAAAAGAACAAAATATTTGAAAAAAGTCCTAATAAATACTCAAATGCTACATAAATAGTAGATATTATTATCTGCTTCTATTGTGAGTTCAAAACTATTGCTTGTAAATGTAGCACTGATTTAATATGAACTGGAAATAAAATATGTTATAAATTAGTAAATCTAAACTGACAAGAAAGTTCTCCTAGAGGTTGGATAGTTTTATGAGTTTGTTTTATTTTTCTTACACAGTACTTAAACTTAGAAGACAGGAAGAAAAGTTGTTATTCTTGTATTATAGTCGTGCTTGATGGAGCTGGATGTAAAAAGAAAGAAAGAATTCTGTCCAATCTCCTGAGGGCTCTGATTTTTTTCTTTCACATTGTAATCCCTGTTTTCCTTCTGTGTTTGATTGATAATGTACATTGTACCTGGCACTGTGATAAATATTCCATGCTGACTGAACACTAATGAATTGAGATTGTGAACAGGAGCTTACATTATAGAACCGTCATCTAAGCTCATTCAAATTTCTAAACTTGACAGCAAATGCTCACAACTGGGTGAGCAGGAAAATAGTCCAAATTTCACACTACCAGAAACATAATGAAACTGAAAATCAGCATTTCAGGATGTTTCTCTTGAACCTTCCTAAGTCCTATAGTTATAGAGGTCATGGGGGAGACAGAGGATTGCAGTAAATGGTTTCTTACAAGGGTTGGCAGACTGATGTGAACAAAATAATCAACATGCCTAATACTGTTGTCAAGAAAGCATTTCTTAGCCCTAGACTTCTTCATGTTTTCTCACTGGGAAATCTGCTAAGGGCCTTAGTGAAATCCCAGCTGTGAATCCAGCTGTGGCATGGCCAAAAGAGTATAATCATGTTAGAGAAATACAAAACTCCTCTCCCGGATCCCTGACACTTATCAAGTGTATGATCTTCGCTAAACCTCTCTATACCTCAGTTTTCTCACCTGAAAGATGGAGGATAAACCTCCCCCAGAACATTTTTCCAGGTGTTAAATGAATTAATATAGTGAAAAATATTTGTATACGGTGCTATGCTAGAGAAAAGTCAGTTTTTCTAAAAAAATAAGGTTCTTTTAGAAGCCAACCTTACATAGATGAGATCAAAGACAACTGTTAAGTTCTGTAATTGCTGGATTTTGATGAAGTTTGGGAAGTTTTACCTCTGTGATAACACTTCATTCTGCTTCAGAGAAATTACTACACTGTTTATCAAAGTAAATATGCAATGTGGGTGTGTCTGTGTACACTGCATCTGTACTCTTCACTAAAGGCTAAGATAAATGTGGTTACCTTCAGAATACAGATGAGAAAACTGAGATTCAGATCTTATAACTTATGCCAGTGCAAATGCAGATAATCCAGGGTAAAGCCAGAATTGAAATTCAGGTCTATTTGGATTTCTGGTTAAAGTGGTGGCAGGAAGGCATTTTGTCTCTATTCTCTTCCACTGAAACACTCTGAGAAGGTCAAAAGGACAAACTACAGAGGAAAATCCAGCAACATTATTTTCAATAGAAAAAGGAAACAATAAAATGTCAAATCACAAACTCAAAAAGCATAACTTGTCAAATGTCTCGAAATTTGGGCTGATGTGAGAGGACATCAAGCCCTGGAGGATGCCGTCTCAGATCTAAAGTGAGGTATAGATTTTTATATAAATAGGTGGAATGGTCCTGAAATACCATCCAACGATTCTCTGCTGAAAGTGATGAGCACAGAACTTACTCTGTGCCTACTATGTGTTAAGATCATCTTATTTATTCCTCAGAGCAACCTTGCATTGTAGGCCTTATTTTCTCTATCTAACAGACTGAGAAACTCAGATGGAAAATGGCTTGTTCAAGGTCACCTAGTTAGTAAATGGCAGGGTTGGGACTTTACCTTGTGTCACTGAATTGAAAGCCTGCATTCCATGTGGGTCACTGCTTTCCACAATGAGCTATTTAAAAAGCATAGATACCCTTGAATTAATTAGAACGTATGATCAATTCAGAAAATAAACATGAAGTGTACCAATTATGTCTAATCCTCATGGGTCATTTCCCAAAAGAAAACATAAGTCATGAAATCATTTTAAAGCAGAGATCAATAAAACAGAAACACTTTTCTGAGATCTTAAGTTACAATCACGTTAACATTCTCACATGGAGAGGAATCAGCACATCATAAATAGAAGAAAGAATAAAAAGAATAGCAATGATCTCTATTTAAGCTGCAAAAATTTATGTAGTATCCATAAATAATGAAATTGCTTAATAAATCTTTATATCCAATTATCTTTCCACATTGTCATTAACTTTTATTTTTGAGCTATATTTCATAGATTATAAAAATATTGGACTTCATCAAAAAGGTACCTTAAATGAACACCAATATCCTCTCTATCTAGAATCCCAAATGCCACAAATAACCTGAGAGAAGTATACCAACAATGAAGAGATTTCTCTTTATGTAATCATTGAATTGCCCCAGCAAAATAAACAATGCATTATGATACTTAGTATTTTTACCTGAAAATTTAAACTCCAACCATGATAAGGGCAGGATGAAAGGGTATTTCAGCAGAACTCCAGATAGACACCACTCCCCTTCACCAAATATTCACTTCTAATAATCATATTTCTTAAATAATCAGACATCTTGGGCCCATGAATTTCAGAAATTTCTTTCTTATTCACAGCCAATTTAATCTGACCTTTGATATAACTGAATGAGTTGTATAACAATATTGAACAACAACAAAAGTCAACCGGAAGCCAAGAGACATGAAGTTAATTTAGACTATATATCTTTTCTGTTGATAAATAGTTTGTTTCCATATGGCACTCTGAACCATTTGTTCTTCATTTAGCAAGTATCTATTGAATGTCTACCACATGCCAAGTACTGGAGAATCAACAGAAATACAATAAGCAAGTTACCTGCCATCAGCGAGCATATTGCTGTAGTGGGCAAATCATTTTCAAATACTGACTTTTCTCCTGACGATTTCCCCCTTTTCCTACCCCACCCTCAATTCAAGTGTTTAAGTACATTTGGGGTTTATTACCCCTGCAGAGGCATATAACCAGGCTACAAGAAGGAAGTGGCTGTGTGTGGCTTTCCAAACTCCTAAAGCTTAGAGAAGAGTGGAAAGACCCCCATACCAGCATCTCTGCTACCACCCCCTGCGGAATCTGGCGGGTCAGCACTGTCTCTTGGCCAGAGCTTTGTAGTAGCCTTCTAGCTAGTATCCCTGTTGCTCTAAAGTCCATTTTCCATAGCACAACTCTATAATCCTTGTAAAAGGTAAGCTATATCATGTCATACCTTTATTCAAACCCCTCCAATTTCTCCTCATCTCTCAATGTGAAACCCAAAGAACATGCAGTGGTTTAAAGGCTCTCTCTGAACTCCCCCACTGCCCTCCTCTGAGCTCACATACGATTCTTTGCTCTCTCCTGGTTACTGAAAGAAAGATACAAGATGACAAGCTATTTTCAGAAAGAAGTAAAGGTCAAGGAAGAAAAGCTTTCCTCCATGCTGTATTCTGTAAAGTGCATTGTTCTTCAGTGGTTGATACACAACCTTAAATATATGGGCAAGAAAGAGGACAGGAGAATCTTTTCAGCTTTTCCTGATGGTAATATGTGAGTATTGTCTCTGATTGACAAGCCAAAGGAAATTGAGCTTTCAGAATGGGACTTGAATTCCTCGATGTGGAGATGAAAGTTCAGGCTCTGTATAGGTTGTTCTTAACCCCCACTTATTTGTTATATGGTATTCCTGAAATAGACTATTCTTCATAGTCCTAAGTAAGAAAATGTAGTCATAGTGCTAATACTTGCCCTGAGATATTGTCTTCCAATTGCTGTTCAAGCTGCCTACCGTGTATTTACTGACACCTACTCTGTGTTAAGTTGAATAATAGGCAATGGACTTTGAAAAATGAATAGGATGAAACCTCCACCTCTAAAGGTCACACACATTCTAGTGGCACAGATATTACCTGTGGCTTCACCATCACCTTTTATTTACAAAGTGTGAAAATGCCACAGTCTAAAAATTAAACTTAAGCCTGTGCATTCTTGGTCCTTTCTTAGCTTTAGTTTCATCAACTGCAAAGGCAATTGTGAGGATGTCATGATCAGTTTTACTTACAGGTCCTACTTTCGTGGTGGCACATAGTAGGTGCTCAAGAGAGGTGACTCTTGTTCAAATGAATGAGAAGTAGTTCATGGTACTGCCAGGACTTCAGATTTCTATGTGTAGCCAAGTGTCAAATGGTATTATCCAATTAATTCAGAAGGAAACAGTCAACTTAAAGGCAAACCAAAGTTGGGGCGGGGATTATGTCAATGGTGGGAGTCAAGAAGTAAACAGAAAGACAGATGTAAATATAAATTCTGGATCAAGTGCTGTGTTTCTTAGGCATGGCTTTATTTTCATCCTTTAAAAGATCCAGCTTCTTTGCAATTGCTTAGTTCAGTCAGCACATCAGTCAATCTTGGCCATTATGACAGAGCCAAATGTAAAGTCAACCATTTGAAAATCTGACCTCTCTTTCCATACACATATGAGACAGGTGACAAGTCTTTCTGCTCCTACCTACTTGTTCTTGCAACTTATTCAGAAATATACTCAGTAGGGAAGGGAAGGAGTCTAAATTTATCTGCATAGCTTCTGTGCACGCAACATGTGCTAGGAACATTTTTCACTGTCTTAATTAATCACCCTAACCACCCTGTATCATGCCAGGATTAAGTACAAAGAGGTTGAGTATGTTGCCACAGGTCACAGAGGTAATAAAGATAAGACCCAGGGTGGCAGGCCAAGTCCTCTTTACCTACAGAGAACTGTCCGTTTTCAAGGCCAGCAGAGCTCCAACCAGATGTACTACAGGAGAGCCAATGCCATCACCTTGATTCTTCCTAACTGCTGTTGAGGAAACCACCTGACTTACAACATACTTTCCAGAGTATCTTAGGAAGAGAAACACTGAAAATTCAGGATTGGCCCTTGGCCTCCACGCTGCTCCTCTCACTGAAAAACACAGTAGCCTCCTGTACAGATAAGCCTCAGCAGATTGAGGTGGTAAGAGTCAGTTCCTGGACGGGAGGAACTGATAATATTCAGGTTATCAGCATCTGTCAGGCTGAAGACCTCACATAGGTACTTTCGTACATAAAACCCTGGGTTGAACGATTTAAATGGGTTTTCTTTTAAACTGCAGGACTTCACAGAGCATTTAATATGCTAAAGTGCATATCATGAACATTTTTATTTTTTATTTTTTGGGTCTGACAGGATTAGTGTTCCACCGAAGGTATTTTAGAAGCAACTGTAATAATAATTTTAAGAGTAAAAGTAACAACAACAACAAAAACTCAAGTCAAGGCTTTCTTACCCATTATATATATACACAGTTCAAGAGTCAATATAAAGATGAGAATGGCAATACTAATTACAGCTATTTATGAAGCCTTAGCTACTTGCCAAAAACTGTGTTAACTCCTTCTCCTCATGAAAACCCTGCATGTCAGGTAACATAAAATACTAAGAAACAATATAATTGCTAAGAGCACAGGCTCTGAAGTGAACCCGAGTTTAAATTCCAGCTCTTGTTATGTAACCTTGCATTAAGGCCCTAGTCTCTCTGTACTTGGATTCCTCCATTCATAAAGTCGGTATAATACTGCTTACAAGTATTACACACTCTTCATCCCATTTTGCAAATGAAGAAACTGACATTTAGAGGGACCTTACCATTAGACTGAGAAATGTGAGGCAGTTGTCCTCCTGGAAAAAGTCCAGACCTTGGAGCCTGAAGAGTTTGCCTGGCAGCCCAGCGTTGCCAGTCACTAGCTCTAGGGTCTTAGGTAACCATTTCTCTTGTCTAAGGTTCCCTTATAGGTATAATGGGGCTGATAACAGCCACACACACACACACACACACACACACACACAGTTCCACTGTGCAGATTAGATGAGATAATGAATTAGAAAGCACCCAGCATGAGGCCTGCTGCACCCACATTCAGTAAATGTTTTGGAATCTAAATGTTCTCTGTAACGTTCTTTCTCCATTAAACTCCAATCAAGAAAATGGTGTTTTAAGATAACAATGACAGAAAACTGAGTCAGCAAGTGAAGTGTAAGTCAAATACATGTGGGTTTTTTTTCCCCTTTTGCTTTTCTACATTTTTTTTCCCCAGGAGACACAATCCTCTCTGAAACTACAAATGAAATAGCCACCCTGTGGAGCCTTTGTGAGAGGATTTTATCTTTCATTTATTTTTCTTCTAGGGACTTCATGTCGGATGAAACTTGCATACATATGTTTTTCCACACCTCTAATCTTCCCATACCCTACGCAACATGTACTCCTTTGACTATCATTGTTTCTACTGCTCAATGCACTTTTAATTTCTGTATTGATTTTATTTAAAATTATTGTAGTCTCTAGAGACCTTAAAGACATTTTTCAAAATAAAATAAAGGGTTCACTCATTCCCAAATGCCTTTGCTGGTTCCAGACTCTACCTCTGACCATTTATTATGTGAAAAAATTTGCAACCTGAACGTGACAGAGAAACAAACTCACTATTTAGTTCTTTATCAAAGCATCAAAAATGATTGCTGTGCTGTCTGAATACTCCTGATGACTGTGGGTACTGACCTCATCTCAGACATTCACCTTCAGTGTCCTCCCCTGATCACACCTTGTATCTCTCATGTTTCACTCTTTTATTTACCATCTGCCATGTACTATGCACTCTGAATATCCCATAAGAGGATGGTACGGGTAAGTCTTCACTTAGACCTACTGATGTGTCTCCATATAACTTCCATACAATTGGCGCTAGCTATGATAGAAACATGCTGCCAGAACACAGAAGACAGAGCGATTCATGGTGGCCTTCAGATATGGGGAAGGCTTTGCAAAAGAATTCAGTCTTGATAAGTGACCACTGGTTTTCTATGAAGAAAAGAGCTTGAAGATACAGAATTCTAAGCAGAGGAAACAGAATGATGAGAGGATGTGTGTGGGAATGCACAGCTGGAAAAAAAAATGTTGCAGAGGAGAGGAGCATAAAGGGAAAGCAAAACATAAAACCTCTTGCATTAATAAAACCAGTGTCCATATGAGAGAGAAGCAAAGGGGTTTCCTGCATATAGGGACGGTATTCATCTTTTTCTTTTAAATTAGTGAACATTTTATTATTTTCCCAGTTTTACTGAGAAATAATTAACATGCAACACTATATAAGTTTAAAGCATACAGTATGATGGCTTGATTTTTATATTTACATATATTGTGAAATCATTATCACAATAGGTTCAACTGACTTTTTTTTTCTTTTTTTTTGGCATGAGCAAAAGCCAAATTTCTGTAGGATTAGGAAGGAATAAATCCTTTGTGAGTTATAACAATTAATAAGTTTCACATATTTAGATCAGAGGAGGTTATAGTTTATTTTGACAGTAAAGATTATTTTTTATTATTTTAAATCTCCCATCCTCCTTTTAACTTTTAGGATAAAGTCTAAGAGCTTTAGCAGAGCTTGCAGAGCCTTTTATAAACCGCTACCACTTTATGTCTCCAGCATCACCTCTGGTTGTGGTCAGGATGCCCCTATGCCCCAACTCCACATCACTTCTCTCATCTGAGTGCCACTCAGATTGCAAGGGCTTTTGCCATTCTCTGGAACTCTGTCTCCCTAACCCCGAACTTACCTGCCTTTTATAAGTTCTGATTGACCTCCAAGTCTCTGCTCAAGTATTACCTCCTTTGAGAAGCCTTCTCTGAACACCGCTGTCAATCTCCCTGCTTTAGGTAACCAGAGTGGGGACCCTCTTCGGGGTTCCCACAGCACTCTAGGCTTCTTTCTAACGAGAACAGCTAGCTAACTGGATTATTGACGTTCTTTGTTGTAAGGGTAGGGTTGTGAGCGTTATTCATCCTTTAACTTGTTAATTCATCCACTTATTATTCATCAAAAATATACTGAGGACTTTTTAAGCTAGGCATTATGAAAAAGACACTGATGATTTCTGCCTTCACAGGTCCTACAATCTCATGTGAGAAATAAATAGGCAAGTGCAATAGTGTCTGGTTAAGTGCTATGATGGCAGAAGTACAGGATGCTTAAGAAAGCACATGGGGAGGGCATTTAACCTGGATGGAGGAGAGCAGAGAAAAGGTAAAGGGAAAAGGACTTGGGAAAAGTTGAAGGAAGTATTTCTAAGCTGAGAATTCACTCATTCAATAAATTGAGCACTTACAATATGCCAGGTAAAACTCGAGATCGATCAGTGAAAAAAAGACAGAGATCCAAGCTCTGCAGAGCCGAGTTTTTAGTGCAGAGATACAGGAAAGAGATGAAAGTTATAAGTAACTGAATTATATAGTATGGCAGAACATAACATATGCTATGGATAAAAGAAAAATAATGTAGAGCAAGTTAAGAGGGATTTGGAGCAGAGAGTGATGGGCAGGTATTGGAAAGACTTAAAGGATCGATGACCCTTGGTGAACTGAGGCGTTTGGGGGTGCTGAGTCCTAACCGCTAGACCATGAGGGAGTGTCAAGTGAGGTGTCTGGAATGAAAGGGGTGCAGGGTATGTGGGAGTTGAGGCAGAAGGACTATCATTAAGGTCATACAACACTGAATTCAACAGAGAAATATATCAATCAGGGTCAAACAGAACATGTATGACATACATCAGGATTATTTGAGGAGAGTTTAATACAAGAGATACAGGTATAAAAGTACGGGAAAGGTGTAAGGAAATCACAGAGGATAAGGAAAACTGTGGAGCTCCATTACCACCCTGCAATGAAGGATGAAGGGAGTCAGCTGTTACCAGAACCCAGAGAGGAAAGGGCTGTAGGGAGAGAGCTGCCAACAGGAGCTGTGATGAAGGAATCAGCCAGCTCTCAGCAACCCCACAGGCAGCAGCCAGCGGAATGACTGCCCTGAACTTCCTCTCCTTCCTTCCTTCAACGTCTGGCTGCTGCTCCCCATGAATGAAATCCAACTGCAAGCCAACGATTATGGAAATAGGTGGACAGTGGATTTGGAGAGACAAAGGTAAATTCTGAAGAGTTTATTCTTGTGAATGAGAGGCTCATATGTAATTAATGTGTTTAAAAACAAGGATTTACAATTGAAAAACTAGCAGAAGACCTAAATAGACATTTCTCCAAAGAAGATATACAGATGACCAACAGGCACATGAAAAGATGCTCAACATTGTTAATTATTAGAGAAATTTAAATCAAAACCACAATGAGGTGTCACCTCACATAGGTCAGAATTGGCCATCATTTAAAAATCTACAAATAACAAAGGCTGGAGAGGGTGTGGACAAAAGGGAACCCTCCTACCCTGTTGGTGGGAATGTAAATTGGTGCAGCCACTATGGAGAACAGTATGGAGGTTCCTCAAAAAACTAAAACTAGAGTTTCCTAATTCAAAAGGATACATGCACCTCTATTTTCATAGCAGCACTATTCACAATAGCCCAGACATGGAAACAACCTAAATGTCCATTGAAAGATGAATGGCTAAAGAAGATGTGGTATATATATATATATATACAATGGAATATTACTCAGCCATAAAAAAGAATGAAATAATGCCATTTGCAGCAACATGGATGGACCTAGAGATTATCATACTAAGTGAAGGAAGTCAGACAGAGGAAGACAAATACCATATGATGTCACTTATATGTGGCATCTAAAATATGACACAAATGAATGTATCTATGAAACAGAAACAGACTCACAGACATAGAGAATAGTCTTGTGGTTGCCAAGTGGGGGCGGGGGAGAGATGGATTGGGAGTTTGGAATTAGTAGATGCCAACTGTTATACATGGAATGCATAAACAACAAGGTCCTACTGTATAGCACAGGGAACTATATTCAATGTCCCATGACAAACCATAATAGAAAAGAATATGAAAAATAATGTATATATATTTATATATAACTGAATCACTTTGCTATACAGCAGAAATTAACACAACGTAGTAAATCAGCTATACTTTAATCAAATAAATTAAAAAGAAAAATGAAAAAAACAAAACAAAGAACGATTTAATCAAATGAATTAACAGTTCCTGCTGTTGGTGAAGAAGACTGTCGAAGCAGAACTGAGGAGGGAGTGATAAACATTTTGTCAGGACTGTCCATGAATCAGTGTCTAGGAAAGAAAACCACTATCACAGCCCTGCTTTGAAAACTGCTACAAAATGTCCCTTATTTGCTTTGTGTATTTCCATTTAACTGCCAGCGTCATGATTTTGGTGGTTAAATGCCCTCCACATCTGGCTCCCATTCCTCATTAAAAGGACCCTCTCTTCCGTACCAGCAGGAGCTCAGAGTTCAGCTAATGTGCTAACACCAACAACCAGTGGTGATGTGATTCTGGAGGAAATTAGCCCACATGCCAAGAGAAATATAAAAACACTGAACATTCAGAGGGAAGGAGAGAAAGAATGAGACCTTTTCTTGGTTTGATGGCCTTCTCACAATTCATATTTCATTGGTAACTGATAATATTCATATTTATTTGAAAAATCAGAATACATCAGAATATCATTGTGGAATCAGAAGCATGATGCAGCTGGGAGCAAATACATTTTGACAGGATACAGATGAATTGTCTTTCCCTGACCCTGCCTTACAACAATGAATAAAGCCAAGAAAACGAAATCAGTGAGGCAAAATGTCAGAGTCAGAACAGGGTGCAAAGCTCTTTTATTTTGTTTAAATGCTATGAAAATGGGATGCTCATTCACTTTATGGTCAGATTTACTGGCCTGATTTCCTTGACTTAGCTCTTTCTTTGCCATGTCATCTTGCCTTCTATAAAAGAAGCTGTATCAAATTTTCCCACCTATAAAAGAGCCAGCGTTTAAATTCTTTGGCTAAGGCTGAGTGGAGAGTTTGCATAGTTTATGAGACCTTTAAGTGATTAGAAATGAGACTCAACATGCCTTTATCTGTTAAGTGGACACAGTATCATGAGGGAGTTCATGCCCCAGTATCATGAAGGAGTTCATCTCATTTAGAGATCTCTCCTCTCTAAATTTTTTCTCCCTTTGCGGAAGCCCATCAGACATTAAATTGGTCAGAAGTCTGGGGAGCATCTTATCCATGGTTTGAACTGGAGGGAGTTCCAGAGAGTTGGAGAGTCATAATTGGAGATTTGTTTCCAACTGACTACTGGTGCCAGGGGCTGTGGTGAGCCCTTGAGCCGTAGCTGAGAGGTACAGTTGAGAACAGGAAAGAAAAAGACTGAGAAATAATAACAATGAAGAAGTTATTACAAGGCTGATTGAAAGAAAACTTGGAATTGGCAAAAGGGAGATAACTGATGAGGGAAAGAACAGTCAGGTCCTAGTAGATAGAGGTGAGGATTAGAGTGGTAAATAAAGTTTTACTTTGGCCCTTAATTTTCTGACTTTAGGGGAGTGTCAGTGGCTGTTCTTTGTAGCCCACTGTGAACAGATGTTTTCCTGTGGATTTTTAGAATGGGATTTTGGAGGGCTGTGGACCAGAGTAAAAGGACTGATGTAGTGTGAAATTGGAGTTGTAAGTGATTAGCAAAATGAAGACTTTCTGCCCTGTCACTGTTAAAGGACCTTGCTAGAGTCTGTATTCCATGGTGGTATGTAAATATTAACAGCTTACAAGTAGTTAAGCATATCAGATAGACTTTCCATATAAACCACACCAATTCGATTTCACGTAGGAACGTAGAAGGCGGCCTAGCATTACTAATATTGCTATTTACCACCTAACTATTGATTTTTTGCTTCTCCAAAATCCATTTTGTGTAGCCAAATTACTGTAGGGAATTGCACCCCGTCTCCTCACATTTGACTATCTAGAGCAGTGGCATTGCTCTCAAAGGTAAAGAAGTTTTTTCTTCAGACAATTTCCTCTAAATTGTCAGAGGCTGACAATTTAGAATCAGAGCATTCATGGTGGTAAAGGAGTTTTAAAACCATCAAATTCTATCACGTATCTGCTACTTAAATGTCTTCTATAACAGTGGTTTTTAACTGACTCGTACCTGGGAACAGGGGCAACAAGTACTTACATTCAGAAAGTACTTATTGAGAATCTACCATGAACCAGATACTGTGCTAGGAATACAGTGGGGAATAAGACAGACATCATATTTGCCTTCATGAAACTTACAGTGGAAAAGACAGATAATTAAAAGGTAAGCCAATAAAGAAATGCAGTGATTTCAGAGAACCACAGCACTATGAACCAGTAAAGAAGGTTGAATCACTGTTAAAACTCTCTAAAAATATTTGCAAAACCCTCAGACTATCTTGCCTATGCCACAGCAAGAGAGCAAACATAACTAATGATATCAGATGATATTAGGGCATGTGAGCTCCCAGCCCCATCAAAGCTAAATATAATGATCCAGATCCAGAGCAAAACTGCGTAAGGGAGTTACTCTGTCCTTATTTTATATGGGCAAAGGAGTAACCTATGAATCTGGATGGAGAGAGAACTTGATGATGTATATTCAGTAATTTGTCACATATTCATTGGGTACCTTCTATGTGTCAGTCACTGCAGGAATAATAGCCCATGAGGACAGAGACGTTTTGTTGTTCACTGCTGTGCCCTCTAGAATAGTAGCTGGCACAGGGCAGATGCTGTATTAGTCAGGGTTCTCCAGAGAAATAGAACCAATATAATAATATCGTATATAATAAATCATATATATATATATATATATATATCATATATCATATATAATAGATATAATAGCTAGGAATTGCCTCGTTGTCATGGAGTGCCTCATCCCACAGTCTGCCGTCTGTAAGCTGAAGAACCAAAAAGACAGGGATGTAACTCAGTCCAAGCCCAAAAGCCTGAGAATCAGGAGCGCAGATGTCCAAGGGCAGAAAGAAAAATTGATGTCTCAGCTCAGAGAGGTGATGTGCCTTTCCTCCGCCTTTTTGTTCTATTCACTGCCTCAATGGATTGGTTGATGCCCACGCACATTGGTGAAGGCAATCTTCTTTACTCAGCCTAGTGATTCACATACTAATGTCTTCCAGAAACACCCTCTCAGACACACCCAGAAATAATGTTCTGCCAGCTATCTAGGCATCCCTTAGCCCAGTCCAGCTGACACACGAAATTAACCATCACAGGTCCTTACTATGTTATTTAATTGAATAAACATAAATATAAGACATTGGGAATTCAACAACAATTAAGTTCACTACTTTACTATAGCAAGTCTAGGAGGCTGAAGATTTTCAAATTTTATAGCTGAGGAAACTAGATCTTAAAAGGCTAAGATGGTTGGTTAAGTTTTCATAGTTAATGAGAGATGCAGCCAACACTAAAGGTAATTTCTGCCTACTTCTTACTGTGTATACTCAGAGGCCTCTAGTCATGACAGTGTCTGGAGAAGCACACTCCTGAGACAAGTTATGCCCATGCACTCCTCAGCTAAATTTTTCCTGTAGCTTTGAAATAAGGTTCCAAAATTCATATCTGAATATGGAGTCCTCCTGAATTTAGTCCCTGCCTAAATCTATCTCCTTTCTAAACATTTATATTACCCTCTCCTCTTAAACTTTCTTCCGTCTACCACTTCCGTCTATTTGCCCTGAGAGTATCATATTTCTTACCATTTCCATGCTTTTCCATATACTGTTGTTCCACATGGAATTTCCTTTTTTCCTTCTCTTGCTTGTAAGATTTCTACTAATTCTCCAAAATCTAGCCCAAGAGCCATCCTCTACAACAAGCCTTCTCTGAACCCCAGGACGGCATAACACATCCCTCCTCTATGATCCTCTGGCTCTCTACACACCCCTCTATCATGTAAGTACAAAATTCTCAAATTGCTTCTTGTATTGATCTATCTGCCAAAATGACTTTGAGCTCTTAGGAGAATGGGTCTATATTTTATTCCATTCCTGTACTTTCTTCACATAGCAAAATGTCTGGCATAGTAGGCACTCAATTAATGTTTAAGTGAATGGATGATGAATAGACAAATTAATCTCAGAATGAATAACCAAGACTGTGGTACCTGTGAGGATGCACTGTTAAGAGTGGGATCTAGAACTACTCTAGAATGACTAGGGCATTAGGTAATTGACAAAACGATATCAGGCCTTAACCAGGTATCAGAACGAGGGGATACACAAAGCGGGTAATGCTCATCGGAAGCAAAGGCCAGGTACTTCTGAGTCCCTGTGTTATAATACAACCTGGTTAAATCCCAGCTGTCAGGAGTGAGACTGTGAGACAACGAGTGGAGAAATTATTTGTATATTGCAGGTTAGAAATCAATTGATCCAGCTCTAGTGGAGAAAAGGGATTGAGAACCTGGCCATAATAAGACTGTGATTTATGTTAACTTTTTTCTCCTCTCCCAGGTTCTCTTGAAACCCTATACTCTTTTGAAGAGGTTTCACTACAAGCTGAATTGCTTAAAGCTACACTCAGAGATGGTTCTACTACCACTGGAATGAATTACTCCTTCACAAATTTTGTACCCAGACAACATCTCTTTTTCTTTGGAGCTCTTTTGGATATTGATTTTGACTCAAACTTATCTTACCAAAAAAAAAACAAAAACAAAAACAAAAAAACAAAGCTAATCAACATTTATTTTTGTTGAAAGCAATATAACTTTTCAAACTAGATTTTTTTCCAATGGTACAAAGTACATAAAGTGAGAAAAGCCTGGGATTGAGAATGTTGATCCTTCTGAATTTCATCACTTTGTTTATATGTCCATGTCTACCTAATCCTTAAGCAGTACTGTTATTTTTATTCCTATTCTGGTGTGTGAAGCTGTGCTTTGTTTCTAGCAAGTGCCCACTAAATAGAAGTCAAACAGGGTTAAAATAATCACAGCTATAACTATGCAACAGAGATATTCTAGAAACAATTAAGAAAGGCATAAGCCTATTTTCCTTAATTTACCCCAAAGACTGATAGATGTAGAGCATAAACTCTGAGGTCCAACTGCCTAGGTTCAGATTCTAGCTTTGCCATTTACCAGCTATTGAAACAGATCAGAATCCTGCATGGCCTTCCTGGTGACAGACCCCACAGTGTCCGCAGCTTCTTATTGTAGGAAAAATCAATTTAGTCTGACAGGTCTTCCTCATGTTCCAAAGAACAGACTCAAACAGCTAATGATTAGAGAAGTGAGAAAATGAAGAAACAAACGAAAAGCAGTTTTAAGCAAGAGAAGTAATAATAGCTTTACCAATCGAGTCACAGGACTCCTAGACCCTCCTTAAGGATTATAGGTAGCAATGGGATGCATATCTTTGAGTTGTTTTGCAGGAACTAAAACCCTCCCACCCAGTGGAGGATGGTGGCATCGTGCTGATCACAAGCATATAGACTTCAGACTGGTTGGAATCAGAAAACTGATGATTAAGGTTCCTGGAACTTCACCTTGTTACCTCACCACCAGCCAATCCGAAGAATGTCCAGGAATTGATCATGCAACCTGCCTAATGTTGCCTTTAAAAACCCTTGCCTGAAAGCCACGGAGGAGTTCAGGTCCTTTGAGAATTAGCTACCCATTCTCCTTTCTTGGTGCCCTGCAAATAAATGCAGTACTTTCCTTCATCACAACTTGGGGTCAGTAGATTGGCTTTGCTGCACTTTGGGCGACTGAACCAGAGTTTGGTTCTGTAACACTATATGATCTTGAACAAGATGCTTACCTCTCTATGACTCAGTAGGCTTGTCTCTAAGATGAGAATGAAAATTGCACCTATCTCATAAAGTTCTTGTGAGAATTAAATGAATTAATATATGTAAAGTGCTTGGAATAGGCTCAGGACATACTATGATCAGTGTAAATGCTAGGCATTTGCACTTTTATGGGACCCTCTTCTCCAACTTTTCTGTGATTTTATTTTCCTGGAAATTATGTTTAAAATGTAAATGTGGGGGCTTCCCAGGTGGCGCAGTGGTTGAGAGTCCACCTGCCGATGCAGGGGACACGGGTTCGTGCCCCGGTCTGGGAAGATCCCACATGCCACGGAGCGGCTGGGCCCGTGAGCCATGGCCGCTGCGCCTGCGCGTCCGGAGCCTGTGCTCCGCAACGGGAGAGGCCACGACAGTGAGAGGCCCGTGTACCGCAAAAAAAAAAAAAAAAAAAATGTAAATGTGGGATCTTATTTATATATTAATTTGTTTGCTTATAAATTTCCCTTTGTAGAGCTACCCTGTTGCATGCTAGCCTTTATCAAAAAACAGCAGTCTCTTCAGTGAAATAAGTAGGTTATGCACAGGGAGTTCCAATAAAATACTGATGGTTGAAAGACAGTAAGTGACCCAAAGAGAGAATCAATTTAAAGCAATATGAATTTAAGAAAGATTGGGATTTGTGAAATTGAAGTTAGTAAAAAGTGTATTCATTGCAGCTTTCCTCTACTTCATCCACATGGAATCCTCTGAATCAACACTGAGCCATTGTAGTGACGTGAGGAAAAAAAAAGTTTTGATATTTATGTCAACTTGACCTTGAATTCTGGCTCTGCCACTTAATATGAACATGGGCATACCATGAAATTTCTCTAAACCTAGTTTTTTCATTTATGATTATAAGAAGGTCATGATAGCAGTATGATTAATTACAAGGAATGATTTTTAGGCTCTACACACACACACACACACACACACATACTATATACATATAGTCACACATGTACATGTTAATAAACACTTGCATTAATCTGCATACAAGTTAATAATTGTTATTTCAGTCATATAACTGCATTCAGCAACATACAAACACGATAAGCAATTTGCCAAAGTCACATAGCTAAGAAGTGGCAGATCTAGGGTCTGGACCTAAGCGTTCCTGGCTGCAATGCCATGATCTCCAGCTTTATCACACTGTCTCTTGTTACACAGCTAATTTGAGCATTAAATGCAGTGATCTACAAAATATCTAGCATGAGGTCCAGTATATGGTAGATTCTCAATAAACATTAGTTACTTTAATACTAGAGTGTTTTGTAGAGAGAATGACGATAATGATGATGGCTTTAATGATAATAGAAACAAATATTTATTGTTTACCATCTATTAAGCACTATACGTTATATGCTTTGCATTTATTAACTCATTTAATCAATACAATCCTAGAACAGGAGCACTGTTACTATTATCCCCAGTGTAAAAATTACAAGAGAGAGAGAGAGAGAGAGAGAGAGAGAGAGAGAGAGAGAGAGAGAGAGAGAGAGAAATGGGGTGGGGGTGGGGCAAAGAAGGTTTGGAACTTTTCCAAAATCAATCAGAATAAATCCAGGACTGTATGATTTATTTGTATCAAGCAACCATCTTGCCTGTAAATGTTTAAAAATATTCCGTGCCTTTTTAAGAATGATTCAATTTTTCCTGTTTCCTAATACCTTATTTTGAAATGGTTGAGTATTTACATCACATGCATACCACTTAAAATTATCAGTCATGTTGTTCTTTACTTTTCTATCATAGCTAAAGGGTTTTATCCCAGTCTCTGTTTAAAAAGGGGAGATTCCATCAGAAAGTTGAGTAGCAGGCCTAAAAGTTTATTTTTCCATGTGGTAGTTTACCTTTGGACTGGAAATGATGTTAACTGTTGGCTTTAAGATGGAGGCGTAGACTAGTTTGTGAGATAAACCTCTCTCTCTCTCTCTTTTCCTCTCTCCCTCTTTTCCTCTCTCCTCTCTCTCTCTCTCCCCCCAAAATTATGGTACTTATTTCATGCTCTATATGTATAGAGCACTAAAGTACCCAAATACTAAAGTGAATTAAACATGAACCCTGTCCTTGAGTTAACAGTGTGGGAGGCAACATAGACATCTCATGCAGAGGTGGTACACTGGGGACCAAAAAGTATTTAAATGAATTTCCCAAATGTATCCATCTAGCATGTCCTGAGCTCAAACCTGGGGCTCTTTCTACATCATCTCTCTATATAATCTGCACAAATTGGTGTGAAGCTTCTCCTCATCTCCTAATGATAATGATAAATATCATTCAAAACACTGAATGGAAGCTGTCCCTCTGAAGTCTGTATATATGCATATTGATGGAACATATATGACTCCTTCTACTCCCCTTACAGTTCTCACTCCAGAGAAGAGAGTATGTACCCTTTCCAGCACTGCTGATGGCATTCCGCAATGCTAGTCACCCTCTGTGGCTCATTGCAGTGATTTTATATTTGCTAAATGGCACGATGTTGTTACTTTTCTTAGATCTGCACACTTAGAAGAGTCACTTATCCTCCCTACAAAAGCCCTAGTTTCCTAAAACAGAAAGTACAATATCTATATCAGGAATGTTTTAAAGACTGTATGAAGTAATTTAAGGAAAAACCCCCACGTAGTTTCAGGTTCAAGAGATTTGGACAAAGTGTAGGATATTTAATTGAATATATAAATTTTAATTCAGGAAATAGTATGGGGTACCAACAGGTACCAGGAGCTGCAAATAAATACATGAAAAATGATTATACTTCATCTAAATTAATTTGCACATATAGAAGTAAAATTAAATATACTTAAACTTTTTATTTATGCCTTACTTTGAAAGGTACATCACATTGTTTCAAGCAAATATATTAGGTATCAGCTGTGTCAGCCAAGGTCCAGGCAGGAGGAAGAACATGGTGCAATTTTAGGAGAGTTTAAGGAAAGAACTATTTATCAAATTTAAAGAAACCAACCAGGGACAGTGCAGTGTACCAAGGCTAGTAACCCTGAGGGGTCTTTACTACTCATGAACAGACAAACTGAGGAAGCACAACTGAACCCTGAAGAGGGCAGATCTAAGGAGAGAGCAGCCTGACAGGCGTTGTGGCCTTCAGTAGAGGGAGGTAGGTAACCATGGTGATGTGAACTCACCGTCTACGCGCCCTCTCACCTCCTCCCAGTGCTTTTGGTTGGCTGAACCCAGCCTGAAGTCAGAGGACAAGGGAAGAGTATACCAGAGCAGAATGGAGAAAGGCAGACAGCGATGGTGGATCTAGAGGGGTAAATGAAAGATAACCAGGAGAGAGGGAAGGGTCAGTAACATTAATAAGGAGGTAACCATACTGCATTGAGATAAATATTAAAGTAAGGGCATATTTAAAATGTTATAGGGATACAGATAAAGACAATTTAAATAGAGGTTCCTCAAAATTATTTTCTGCTTGGTGTTCATGGTTTCATGTCTTTGAGGTTCTTTGAGCTCTTTAATTTTGAAACACTGAAAGAGCCCTGAACTACTGAATTCTTGAGTCACCTATAATTCAAAAATCCAAAGACTATTATCTCAACCTAAATGATCTTGGGTGATGTTTGGGAAGTTGGTTACTCTTTCTGGAACTCATGTAAGGCCATCTAGAAAACAATTGAGCTGAACACACTGATCTCTAAGACAGATTAAACTTCTAGGCTTGGATAGCTGCAGGGCAGGAAAGGAAAGGATCTAAAGCCTAGGGTAAATATGATTCAACTTGCTCAAGCGGGTTAATGTTATATAGAGGTGGTGAAAAGTGAAGCCTTCTTGTTAGTATCCTTAATATAGACTTGGTGGTTTTAAGTGATCAAAACTTTATACTAAGCCATCCGCAGGCCTCTCACTGCTGTGGCCTCTCCCGTTGCGGAGCACAGGCTCCGGACGCGCAGGCTCAGCGGCCATGGCTCACGGGCCCAGCCGCTCCGCGGCATGTGGGATCTTCCCGGACCGGGGCACGAACCCGCGTCCCCTGCACCCGCAGGTGGACTCTCAACCACTGCGCCACCAGGGAAGCCCTCACACAGATACTTTTTAACGATAATGAACACAATTAAAAATAATTGTCATCTTCCATTTAAACACCTTTCTACAATTGACATATTGCTGGTGTGAGTTTCCCTACACTGCTGTCCTCCGGCCACCTTTCAATCCATGTGGAAGGCAAGTGGAATTAAGTCTATAATTAAATTTTTACAAAAGACCGCATCTAATGTTTTGGTAAAAAATCAACACTTATATCATTAACACAACCTTAATTATGCTGTCCCCTAACAGAATGTTAGCAGATCCCACAAGGCTCTTGTGTAATCTTTTGCAGACATGCTTTTGGCTTTTGGTCTAAACACAATTTTATTGAGTGTTCTGAATGTGCTAGGTACTGGGACATGTGCTCTTACCCTCTTACTATGACTGATTCTTCAGAACAGCTCTGTGAAAAAAGAGGTGCCTTTTCCCATTTATAGATAGGAACATTGAGTCCTTCTTTCTTTCGTACTTATTGTCCTTCCTGCCCCTAGATGCTCTTCTCTCCAATTTTTTCTGCTGATCAGTTCCTTATTCATCTTTCAAAATTTAACACAAATATTAACGATTTTTAGAGACACAGAGCACAGGTATATAGAATTAGTGCCTAAGAAAGTAGGATTTGGAGCTAGATTGCTTGGATTTGAATGTGAGCCCTGCCACTTGTTAGCTATTTGACTTTGGTCATATTATCTTTTTGCTCCTCGAGTTTCCCATCTAAAAAACAAGGACATTTGGAATACATACTGCAGTTACCATCTTCCTTGTTACTAGATGTGTTATTTCTGAAAAATGTCTTTTGAAACGGGCATGAGATGACCTGCACTGCCTATTCTTCCTTTCTGCTGGCTGGAGTGGGGAAGTGATGGCTGGAGCCACAGATACTGTATTGCAGCAGTTCCCAACCTTTTTAGCACCAGGGGCTGGTTTCGTGGAAGACAATTTTTCCACGGACTGGGCTTTTCAGGCGGTAATACAAGCGATGCGGAGCGGCAGATGAAGCTTTGCTCACTCGCCTGCCGCTCCCTCCTGCTGGGCGGCCCGGTTCCTAGCAGGCTGCGGACCAGTACGCGTCTGCGGCCAGGGGTTGCCATATTGCATAACGGGGTACCATGGGATAAAAGACTATATATTACAGAAGACCAAATAGAAGGTTTTTGTTATCGTGAACAACTTATGTGTGGACATTTTTGTGGATAAGAGAGGAAAAAAAAAAGTCTATTATCTATAAGCCACTTGTATTTGAGGTTTTCTGTCATATATTCACATGACTAAGAAAGAGGGGAGAGGATCAGGGATGAAAGTGCAGCCAGGAATAAGGAATGCACATTTACCTTAAATTCATTTATGCTGGATGACTGAGGATCAGGAAAACACCCACATGTGTTGATAAAGCACGTGCATGCAAGTTTTAGCACTGCTTAGAAGGACCTACATTCTGGAATTCTCATTTTCCCCTCCAATTTCACTTTTCTCCAGAGAAGACTTAGCTGGTTCCATCCTATTCCTGAGCAGGTAGGTTATCTACAATTTAGGATTAATCTGTGTGTTTACATCTGCCTTTTCTACACTGTGGACACAGGGCCCCCATCTGTCTTCATTTTGGTGACTGCCTAGCACTTTGCAAAATGCCTGGCACATGGAAGCACTCAGTAATATTTATGCCCATACCCAGGTATCTTTTAGAAATTTAAAAAAACCTTCATGTTCAAACTAAAAACAACCATCAAAATATATTTAAATGACTGAATAGACTAGACACTTTATGAAGTGCCATGGAAACATTTTCTCATTTAATCCACACGACAACCCTATGAGGTAGATACTATAATTTTACAAAGAGGACCTGTATCCTGAGGCTAATAAGAAGCTGAAACTGGACTGGACCACAGGTCTGTCTCGTACATTATTTTATTATCATCTAATTCTCTGGAAGGTTCATATGAATGTGAAACCCCAAGAAGCTACAAAACCCTTTCTACCCAGCCTTCACCACCAAAGCGCAATATTGTCAGCACAGTTCCTTCTCCCCAAAAGAATCAGACCAAGGGGCATCTTCAGAATGAGAGCTAAATGGATTATCTAATCAACGGCTTTGAGTCTATTGGACACAATATACTTAAAAAAAATTCTAATTACGTATATATATACTTAGAATAATTTTAAAAATATATAACACATATATGTCTATTTTTACATATATATGTACATATTTATGTATATACACATTTTTTTCAAAAGATTGCATATCCTACCCTGGTAGCTATACATAGCATATTGCAGAGCAGATGGGAACAAAGGATAGTGAGCAGATTAACTGGCTACTTCTTTACACCAGAAACAAAAGCATGTGGTTATCTTGATAGCAAGGGAATGAATTCTCCATTTTAGCATCAGTTAACCAAAACATGCTGGCCTGGATTCAGGTTTCCTATTGCCTTTGTCCAAATGGCATCCAATGGAGTAAGGTCACCTGGGTTCCACTCCAGCTCCACCACTTACCGGCCATAATGACCCTGGGAAGGTTATTTAAACTCTGGACTTTAATTTTCTCATCTCTGCAAATGGGAAGAAGGGCCATGAGGTAGGCTGGAGAAATAAACACGTGTCATTTCCAGGACTACAGTAGAGATGATATACACCATATCCAGCAAAGTACCTGTGCACAGTGTGTGCTTCCTTTCCCGTTTTCATTAGAAAATGATTCTTAGAATGTAGTCCAGAACAATTAGCTAATGAGGAATGCAGGCTGTGAGAAGGTAGGTTCAAGCCAATCCTGATTATGGTAAGGAATATGTCACTAGGATTAGAAAGTACCCAAATCTTCTAAGACTGTGGAGTGAGGCTTTAAAAAATGGTGTCCCCTGCTGGCTGCAGCCTTGGCCAAATCTGCTATTGTGTTTTGTCTGTGCAAGGGTGTACTGAGAGAGCAGGTAAAGCTGATTCCATATCCTTGACCTTATTCTCTCGGGGCAGTTGGTTGACACCCAGCCATGACTGCAGGCATTCTCTGAGTCACTCTGAGTTCTGGGACTCTGAGGTCTAGGGCTTCTCTCAGTAAAGAAAGTTTATCCACCCTTATCCCCATATCCACACATCCACACAAGGTTGGACTCTTCTGCTGGGGAAAGAGGTGTTTTCCTCACTCTGCTCCAATCAATTTTTTGAGGATTTCCCCGTTAACAAGAATTGATGCCTGACTATGGAATTAGACATATCCGTACTGAGATCCTATCCCTGTTGCCTCTTAACTGAGTGATGATGGTCACTTAGCCCATGTGAGCTTCTGCACATGTGAAATCATGGCATTGATCGTTGTTTTATGTCTATCACAAAAGTGTAAGGACAAGGAAGTGAAACGGGAAATGCTGAGGTCATAATCTGAAAACATGATGCAAACATTACCCATAAATATAGTTATTCAAACTCCACCCATCTTGGGAGTTCCATCTCAAAATCCCTACTCTTTTTGAAGCTTTCCTTGATGACTCCAAGTCAAAATAATCTGCCCCTTTTGGAACTCCTACTGAACAATACATACTTTGTAGCAATCAACTTTTTCTCCAAGTACTTTGCATCCATTTTTTTTCCTCCCTAAGCTGTACCTAAGCTCAGTGCAAGTAGAGATGTGTCATTTCCTACCTGGTTGAATTCTCCCTCATATCTAAGCAATGCTTAAGACTTCAGTAAGCACATAGTTGACAAGAGTTTAAGATTTAAATTGATTAAGATGTCCAAACTCTTAGCACAGCATGCAAGGCCCTGGCTACCTTTGTAGGTGTATTATCACCATTCTCACAGTCAGAGTTCTAGCTGCAAAAAAATAGGGAAGAACTCCTGGGTGCTCTGCCTTTCATGCCAGTTGCCTTGACTTGTGCAATTCATTTTACCAGGAAGATCCTTCCTATACTTTCTACTTATAAACTCTTTCTCTTATTTCAAGGCTTAGATGAAATCATATTTTCTTTTGCTGGTCCTCCTTAGGTAGCATCAGTTGCTACCAGTGTGTATCATCAGTATCCACACTCATGTCCCCATCAATTAAAACAATTCATACATCATACTACAGCTATCACATGTTCATCTCTTCTAAACTCTGACCTTCACAAGGACAGAAACTACAGCTTTTAAAATATATACATATATTTTTATATTTGACACATCACATAGTAGGTACTCAATTATATTTGTTAAGCTGGATTGATGTGATTTTCTGTTCTGGACTTAAAAGAAAAAATCTACAGTGAACAGTTTACAACAATGCATTTGCATCTGGATACTGACAACTTATTCTTTCTGACGGCTAAGTGTCTGTCATTGGTCTTGATTTAGCCTAATATCTGGCTTATCTTTACGTTGATTATCAGACTGCTTCCCCACCAGATGTGTGGCAACCAGCTGGCAGACCCTACCAGTTTGAATGCCCCTGGTTCCGTCTGAACCCGTCAGGTGCCTTTAAGATTACAAATACTAAATCTGATCCTGCTTGAGAATCTCAGAGTATGGTGAGAGCTACTAACCTCACTGTAAATCTGAGAAGTGCTGAAACCCTGATTTTTCATTTACATGTGGACACAGTTAGCTTCCTCCAGAATTGAGCTAGTAAAAAAGCTAAATACACAATCTTGAATCAAAAAGACCTTGGTTCTGGCATTTATTAAGTTTTTGACTTTGGGCAAGTTACTTAATCCACTGAGCTGCAGTTTCCAACCCTGTAAAATGGGGGAAAAAAAAAAGACTTGTCTGTGAGGATTACACGATGAGGTTTATAAAGTCCTTAGCATAGTACGTAGCACATACTAAAATCTCAGTAAATGATAAATCTTATTACAGTGATGATTCACCTTAACATTCTCTGAAGGCTACTATGTCTTAGGCTTGTGTTAGGAGTTGACGTAGAACTAAGAAAGCAGAGATGACTAATGGGGTTTTTGCCCTCAAGGATTTCAGTCATATTGGAGCAACAGTAAAATAAATTTATAGATTTATAACAGGGTGATTTGAGACCTGCTGGAGATACAGAGAGGGTGGAGGAGCTCAGAGACAGAGGAATCACCCAACCTCATGAGTTAAGAAAGGGTCCCTGGATAATGTAGTTTAAGGAACAAAAGTGTTTCCACACAATCTGAGTAACTTTTGACCTTTTCAGAGATCCTCAACTCCACCAGTGGGAGTCAAAAGGGCCCCCATCTACTAGGAGTAGGCATACATTGTCCCTGACAAGTGGCACACCCCTCAGGCTCATTAACACAGCCTTGCTTCCACTACAGGTTTGAGTCTAATAGAACTCATCTCCTGATACCTTCTATTGCTATTTTTATCCTCTAATGAAAGAAGTCCTAGACACATAGATCACCCCTCATCTTATGCTCTTACCTCCATAAAGCAGAATCTCTTTCCCCATTCCTTTCTTGCCTTTAAATCCATCCATTGAACCCTCTGGAATTCAGGAAGTTTTATCATCAGGGAATTCTATCATCAGCAAAACTTCCTATATCTTCAAACTCTTCTCAGAATGTTTTCTTCAACTTTTTGCTTTTACAGAAAACGGGCTTCCCCTCACCCCCCAAGGCCTCTGCTTCCCCCGCTAGCCCTCGCAACTTGGGGTCTATTTATTCTCACATGGGCCTTGTACCACTGACCTTCCTGCTCCTCATTTCCAGACCATTCTCACATCAGACCTCGTTGGTGTGTGGTGAGCGGGCTTGAACCTACTCATGAGAGATAACTGTGCACATTCCTTCCCAACTCTGTGTTTGGTAATAGTCTGTTAGTAGCTTGGAGGCACCATGATGCAATTTACATCAAGGAAATTGACATACACTAAAAATCAGGGATATTTTGCTTTGTTCTTCAAAGAGCAGGTTGTTATACCTCTATGAGCCCATCACTGCCATATTCCCTGAAAACCTCGAGCTTTGGATCCCACCACCTTTCCTTTCTGGTTCATTGTCATTCTCTGCAATGTCACTCTGTCTTAGCATTTGCATATTTTAATATATATGTAGCTAGACAATGCTGCTAACACTGTAATCTCCTCTCAGCTCTGTCACCTCACCCTTCTCCCCCAAAGACATTGTCCTCCACTCTACCTTAGCCACTTCTTACCTAGATCTCCATAAATCCTGTTTACCATAACTGCAATACCCCTACCCTCTGACACCATTTCCTAACACCATTTCCAGGTTACTTCCTATAATACTCCCAATAATCCTTTCACCTCACTAGCACTTTTATCCCTTTCTCTAACCACTTCATCTCTGTCCCTTGCCCATTTCAAGTCCTATATTCCTCCTTACACAGTTTGAATTCCAGGGCCAACATGCTAATCACTTCTTTGCATAAAAGCTTAGTTCTGTGACCCCTCTCATTGTTTGCAGAATCCACTTAGAAAACCACCACTAAATACAACTCTGGACTTACTCTACACCTATACCTGGCAGTTGGCTGTAGCTAGAGGGAAAAAAACAAAAAGAAAACAGGCTGATTAGTCTCCCGTTAAATTATTATTACGACTTCAGCTTAGCTCTTACAACTGCCAGACATACTTACACATCCCTCATCCATTCACTTTCCCACCATTCTAGCAATTATTCTCCCTCCTATATCATCATTTTTTCTTTATATTATCCTACTTTCATTGGCATAACTTCGTGTTTGTACTTCTTTCCTAATAAAATAAAAAACCCTTTGTAACCCATCTTCACCTTTCAGCTATGACTCTCTTTCTTAGCTGGCTTTACAATTTAATATATTGTATCTGTACTTATCTATGGTACTTTTCTTCAGTTTTAAGCTAATCCAAATGATTTCTATCCTCATCATGCCACCAGAACTGATTAAATGAAGACCACCTATGACATACCTGCTGTCAAATCCAATGGTCAATCCTCAGTCCTTCCATCTTCCATGAACAATCAGTACCATTTGAAACAGTTAATTATCACCTCATCCATAATAACAGCATGCATTCTCATTTGCTTTTCCTCCTACCTTATTTTTGTTCCTTCTCCATTTCCATTACTAGATAATCCACTTCTCTGCGACCTCACAGACTGGAGTACCTCAACGGTTATCCTTTGTCTTCTCCAGCTGCTCTTTCTCCCTTGGTGATATTCTCTGTGCTCACGGCTTTAAACACCATCTCTATGGGGATGACTCTCTAACATACTCGTCACCCTAGAACCCTCTCCTTGAACTCCAGACTCCTATATCCAGATAGCTACTCAACGCCTGCACTGATAAATAGCCATCTCAAAGCAAACATAACCCAGACTGAACTTCTTTTGACTGGGCAAGTTTCTCAGGCCAAACATAATACATTGATCTTTGTTCCCTGACTTTGGTCACACCCCATTTCCAATCCATCATGAAACTTTATCGTCTTGATTTCCAAACATATGCAGAACCTGACAGCCTTTCTCACTCCCACCAGACTCCCTTATTTCTGGCCTTTCACTTCCAATAGTCTCCCTGCCTCCACTCTTGCCTACTTGCAACCTGTTCTTAAGTGAGCAGCCAGAGTTCTCCGCCACATAAATCCAATCTTTCCACAGCTCTCCAGTGGCTTCCTATTTTCTTGCCTTGCCCTGTAAGTACCTTCTCATTTGCCCCCATTTATCAACCTGATTATATGTTTACTATACTTAATTCACTGGGGCCTTCTTGCTTACTAGAGCATATTGAGCGTGGACACAGCTTGGAGCCTTTATGGTGGCCCTGCTCTCTGCCTGGAATACCTTCTCACACTGTTCCTCTCTACCTTCTGTGCTACTTTCTCTACCTCCTGAAAGTCTGGGCTTAAATGTCATTTTCCCTGTGAGACTCTCTCAGACTGTACTACTTACAGTTAATACCCCCCAACCCTGTCTCAGGCAACTACGTTGCCTGCATCTGGCATTCTCTCTCTCTCTCTCTCTCTCTTTTATTATAGCAGGTATAACATTCTACTATGCTAGGTATCTTCCTATTGATTATGTTTATTGTCTGTGTCCCTCTGCTGCAATGTAATCTCTGACAGGGCATTTTTTTCTACTTTTTTAACCTCTAATATGTGTCTGATATGTTCCAAATATATCCTAGAAAGTGTCTGACATATGTCCTTTGCCAAAAATATATTCTTACTGCATAAATACCTTAAACAAAAATTTCAAAAAATGTACAAGAATTAGTCAGGGAGGGACTTCCCTGGTGGTCCAGTGGTAAAGAACCTGCCTTACAATGCAGGGGACATGGGTTTGATCCCTGGTCAGGGAACTAAGGTCCCACATGTGGCAGGGCAACTAAGCCTGTGTGCCAAAAAAACTACAGAGCCCACGTGCTCTGGACCCTGTGCACTGCAACTAGAGAGAGAAAAAACCTGCATGCCACAACTAGAGAGAAGCCTGTGCGTCACAAAGAAAGATCCCATATTCCTCAACGAAGATCCTGTGTGCCGCAACTAGACCTGACGCAGCCAAAAATAAATAAAATAAATAATAAATCTTTAAAAAAAAAAGAATTAGTCAGGGAAAGCTATTTCTTTCCTTTTTTTTAATTGAAGTATAGTTGATTACTATGTTGCATTTGTTTCTGGTGTACAGCAAAGTGATTCACTATATATATATATATATATATGTATTATTTTTCATATTCTGTTGTGGCTTATCACAGGATATTAAATATAGTTCCCTATGCTATATAGTAGGACATTGTTGTTTATTCATTCTATATATAATAGTTTGCATCTTCTAATCCCAAACTCCCAATCCATCCCTCCCCTGCCCCACTCTCTTTCCTTTAATTCCAATACTTTTTTAGTTTATCAGGTCTTAAGCCTACTTAATAATTTAGAGATTTCATACAACAAGTCCATGTTAGAAGCTGCATCTCAGTTTTTTTTGGTCCAAATTGTTATTGTTAAATTTGTCATCTCATAATGGAATTTTTTTAATACTGCCATCATAAATTGGACACTAGCAACTTTCAATTATACATTAGGAAAATTAAACCTCACTGGAAGTCAGTATATGCAGTTGTAAATTGATTATAATATCTACTTAAATTTATTTTTTTAAGAGTTAAACAAAATAAAAGAACAATTTGTGGCATGAATTAGGTACTTAGGATGTAGTGGAAGTTAATCAACATTTACATATTAGGTGAATTAAGGAATAGATGAATGAATTATTAAACCAACATACATAAAATATGCCTTTTTAATGAAACTTTATGGGAATTTCATTGGAAAATAAATTAAATATTCAAAATGCTTTTTATTAAAGTCATTTTGGTTTGCATTTTGTATAGAGTAAAAACCAACAGATACTTATCACTAGCTTACATCATGTAAGCCATACACTCACATTATCTTTTGACAATGTCTTAGAGAAATATGAAAGTTTGATTCAGGTTTATGACAAAAGACATCCAATTTGGTAGACACACAAGAAGAACAATGTATATGTTCTACAGTTGGCTGTTATACTGATTTATCCATACAAAACAGGTATGACTGATATGGGAGATGAATAAGAGTCAGATATTTACTGTGAGGTTTTTTAATCTAATCAACGTTTCCTTCTCTAGCCCAAGTGATTTTCTTTTCTTTTCCTTAATGTATGTCATAAAAGGTGAATTTTATAGTGATCTAGAAAATCAAGTTATGTGACATTGATTAGTAGATAAAATAATATTGAAAGAAGTGACTTTGCTAAATGCACACCCCTCTCTCCCAATTCAAGCATGTAAACCTTGACCCTATAGGTTTGAAGTGCTGGACAATCACATACGAGGTGAAACTGGATTATCCTTTATTATCAGCCCATTAAATGCACTGGGTCGCATCTCAAGCCTGCATCACAAGGTATGATCTGAAAAGGTCAGCCTTATGCCTATTGACTCCCATGCTGGCTCTTGATGAGTTTGACCCAAAGAATGTTTCTATCACTTTTATATCACGTTCACTAGTACAATTCAAGTTCTTCCTGATACTCAGTTCTTTTTATTATGAAGTTTAGAGCCCCTGGCAAACAACAGTATGTAAATATGGAAGATTGCCGTAAGATACCAAGGAAGTAGAGAGCCTGTATTAGTAGTGAAGCATGGCCCATCATCAAAAAAGAATTTGTAAGACCTAAGACTTACCAAGAGGACTCAATTTGGAACAAAGCACAGCAAAGAAAGGCACTATATCTTGGTACCTAGTGTTGCCATATATAAAAACCCAGTAATAATATATATGTTGCTATGTGAAGCATTTGGGACAGGAAGTGTGAAATAGTTTAAGAAAAAAATCTGCTTTACAAACATAAGGATCACAAATTATAGCAATAATACAAAGCAGATTTTTCTGTATCAGCTCTATAATATTTTTAACCATAGAACATAAAAATTAATTATTTGACCTAACTTGAAAGATAAGGTAGCATAGTGAAAAAAGTAAATTTGCAGTCAGTCTAACCTATTTAGAATCCTTGTCTCAACACCTCCTACTTATGTGACCTAGTACAAGTGGCTTAACTTCTTTATGCCTCATTTTCCTTTTTAATAAAAGAAAGATTATATGGAATATACATATATATGTGCGTGTGTGTGTGTGTGTGTGTGTGTGTGTATCAATCACTGTGTGTTTGTGAGGGTAAATGATATAATACATGTAAATGCACTAACATATGGTAAATGCTCCCAAAATGTTACCAACTTTCCTTCGATGAGGAAGCAGCTTGAGCACTGGCCTCAGTTTAAGTGCCATATTTCATAGTCACCAATTCTTCTTATGTGGATCTTCCCAGTAAGGATTAACAATAACTTGGCATTCTGTAATCCATAACCAACTTTAGATACTGGAATAATAATACATACTCACTGAGCACTTACTTTGTGCCAGGCACTGTTCAGAGTACTTTACATGTATTAACTGCTTTAATTCTCATAACACCACTGTAGTAGATTTTATTATGTTCCTCATTTTACAGATGAGAAAAACGAGGCACTGAATAATTCTCCATTGTGTGTGTGTGTGTGTGTGGTGTGTGGTGTGTGTGTGTGTGTGTATCACATTTTCTGTCTCCATTCATCTGTCAGTATACACTGAAGTTACTTAGGTTGTTTCCATATCTTGGCTTTTGTGAATACTGCTGCAGTGAACATGGGAGTCCAGATAGCTCTTTGAGATAGTGATTTCATTTTCTTGGGATACATACCCAGAAGTGGTATTGCTGAATCATATGGTAGTTCTATTTTTAATCTTTGGCGGAACCTCCATACCATTTTTAGTAATGTTCCTACCAATAGTGTACAAGTGTTCTCTTATCTCCACATCCTCAACAATACTTGTTCTCTCTTATTATTATTATTATTTTTGATAATAGCCATGCTAACAGGTGGGGGGTGATATTTTATTGTGGGTTTGTGAAGCCTAAATTTCTTATGCTAAACTTAGTGTGCTAGTGCAGGCTACACCCTGATACTATCGGTATCATTGGTCTCATTCACTACACCCACTCTATTTCCTCATACATAGAAAATTTGATCACTATGGGGACAGTGATAGTCTCTAAATACTGCTCACACTTCGTATAGCTACAGCTTGCTACTGTAAAATCAGCTGGTATAGAACTCCTAGTTATCCTTCAATGGACATTCAAATATCACCTACTCCATGAAGGTTTTCCCAGATCCCAGAATAATTAATCCTCCTCCATTTCCCTAC
>NW_006783002.1:1818724-1843857 GCF_000442215.2 Lipotes vexillifer
TCCCTACACTGGGTGTCTTTATTTAAACTATCACGTGGGGGTCACTGTAATTATTCGCTTTAATGACTCTCTCTCTCAGTAGGATATGAGCTTTTCCAGAGGAAGAATCATGTCCCGTTCATCTAAATCTCTCTACTCACCACTTGATGCTTTGCTTGGCACATAATTAATTCTCAGCAAATATTTAACAAATGAAATGGGATTAATTATGTCATAAACACATCTGGAGGAAAATCGTACATCCTTCTTAATTTTCCAAAGGGCAAGCGGTGAAGATGTTGAAGAAATCATAAAAGAAAATTGTATAATGGACAAAGCATCTAAAGATGAGAACAGGCACTAGAATTTTGGCAGGGTTAGTTTTAACTGTTTAGCCATTTCATTGGGACTAGTGATGGCAGCAGAGTGATAAGAACATAACAAGGGCTTTGTGGGTCTTAGACAAACATAAGTTTGAAATGCACCTTCACTGACTTAGTAGCTATGAGAGCTTATCCTAGATATATAGCTTCTCCTCACTTTTTTCAGCTGAAAAGCGAGCACAGCAATATCTAACTTAGCATCAGGTGGAGGTAAATGGTCATATGATAATGAATTATTAAAAGCTTGATATATATCTTAGCACCAACTAAGAGCTTTATTCAATAATTTCACATATGGCCTCCCCTCCAAAAAAGTAACAACAAAAGGTTAGTGATGGGAAATAGCAACTTACTGTGTAGCATGGTATAATGGGGGGAAAAAAAAAGTGTCTGCTTTGATGTTAGGCACATCTGCTCCTATCCAGTGGTATGACTCTGGACACAGAGATTTGGGGAAAAGTAATCCCTCATATTAAAATGTAGAATTAGGCAGAGCTGCAGAAGACCCAGCCATGCCCTGGATAATAGGTAAAGATGGTCCCCAATGCCCTGAAGAGCTATTGAGAAAAAGCAAAGACTTTTGAGCTTGGCATGCAAGATTTCTGACCAATGCATAAGCAGATACTTTGTATAAATAGCAATACGTATTCAACATGGCAACCCAGCACAGACCAATGTGAGGCAAGAATAAACAAGGAATACAAAGAAAGGATCAGAATCTTTTGGGCCTTCCCAAGAGTAGGAAGACTGGAGTAGAAAACTAAATGAGGGATAGCCTTTATATCTGGAAAAAAAAAAAAAGTTTTCACAGGTCCTTAAATGAGGACAAACATAAAACAAATTGAAATCCACTTTTTTTCAATTAGGGTTTGCAATCTATAACTGAAGCTCTCTTTTTTTGTTTGTTTGTTTGTTTTTTGCGGTACGCGGGCCTCTCCCTGCTGTGGCCTCTCCCGTTGCGGAGCACAGGCTCCGGACGCGCAGGCTCAGCGGCCATGGCTCACGGGCGCAGCCGCTCCGCGGCATGTGGGATCTTCCCGGACCGGGGCACGAACCCGCGTCCCCTGCATTGGCAGGCGGACTCTCAACCACTGTGCCACCAGGGAAGCCCTGAAGTTCTCTTTTAAGTGTCCTTTCCTAAGTCTCCAAGACGGGGCTAAATATGTACCCTATGGGCACCATAGTATCTTCTGTACTTGGTTAGTTCTTTCAACTTCTTTTTCACTTACCATTTTATTCATCAACAAATAAATACTTATTTGTGCACCTCTGATGTACCAGCCATGGCTGCTACGTGGTGGGGATATACCAGTGAACAAAACAGACAAGGTCCCTGTCTTCATGCCCCTTCATTCAAGGGGAAGAGAAATACAATGGACAAATCAACAAATCAATGAACAAGAGATACAGATTGTGTTGAGTGCTGCGAAGGAAACTCACTGGTGGGTAGGATGGAAGCTTTCTGAGGTGGCTGACTTCAGACAGAATAATCAGGGAAGGCTTCTGTAAGGAAATGCCAAGTGAGCTGAGACCTGAAGGATGGGACCGAGCCCACCATTTGAAAGGCTGGAATATGTCTCATGATGGACAGCAAGTGCAAAGTCCTGAGTGGGAAAGGGCTGTGTGCATTTGAGACACAGAGAGAAAGTCCACTTGGTGAAAACAGATCCACTGAAGGGCATAGCTCAAACTGGCTTTCCTCACTTCTCTCTAGAGCACTGTGAAGTCTTCTCACTTGTCTCCCTGATTCCATCCTCACTCCTATGAGCTGGTCTCCACCTGCAGCCAAATCAACCACATGGTAGTAGTCTCCTGCTTTCAGCCTGGGTATGGTATCTGCTCACATTTAGAAGAACTCAAAGTCCTTGCATGGCCTAGATGGCAATATTTATTATGTCCATGACTCATTTCCTGACCTCATTTCTGCACTTTGCCTCTTGTACATTCAGCCCTAGCCACACTATCTTCCTTACTGTTCCTCAAATATTCCAGGAATGTTCCTACCTCAGGAACTTTGCACTTCCAAATATCCATGTGGGCAACTCCCTCACTACAGGTCTTAGCCCTTGACCACCTTCCCCCAACCAGTCTCTCCTCCTATACTTTATTTCATTTTTCTTTCTACAATGTATAAACACCTAGCATTCTACTGTATACTTAATTTGTCTGTTGTCTGTCTTCTCCACTACAATTTTAAACACCATGAAGACAGATAATGTTTCTGTTTCCTTACCCCCACTGGTGATCCATATGTATTGGATACATAAAGGATACATTAATAAAGTGTGTTTCTACTTTGGTAGGCTATGTGTCATATGCCAGTGGAACACAGTGGTTCTTCGGCAGAAAAAATGTCTTACTCAGAGATGGAAGTTGAGAAAGACTTCAGGGGAAGGGTTACATAGGAGTTAGGTCTTGAAAAATGAGAAGCCATTTGCAAAGTATGGCAGAGCAGGAAGAAAAGGAAGAAAAAAGGGCAATTTGAATAGAGGAAACAGCACGTGTAAAGGCACAAGGTTGCTTACTCTAGGGAAGGGGATATGCTCAGGGTCCATGAGAATCACGAGGAGTGGCAAGAGAAAAGATAGTTGTGGACCGATAATGGTGTGTTTAGTCACCTTAGTGAAAAAAGTATGCTTCATTCTTTGGGAACTAGGGGGCTGGTTACAATACACATCATTCATGATATGATTTCTCACTAAGAACACCATGAAAAAAATCATCTGCAAGGTGACACAAAAGCTAATGGGCAGCCATCTTCCTTTTTCACAGATCTGTCACTGGCCATGTATTTGCATATGTCGCTGCAGTGGGGGTCCTCATTCCTGTCATCACCCAATATTTCCAGAGCTCGTCATGTCAGAAAGATTATGGACTTGGTGCAGAGCTTTTGTGGCTCTCTGTTCTTTAACACATACCCAGCCATTTTCATAAATGCTCCTCACAGGAGGAGGAGACATGCACGATATCTCCCTTCCTTTGATCACCTTTAGTGATGCACACACATGCTGCTCTGCTCTTTCACTACCTCACTGCAATACAGTGGAATAAATACATAACAGGGATATGCAAAGTCTGTCTGCTTCTCTGGCGAGTACAACTAAAATACTGCCGTCTCCACCATTCTTCCTTTCTTTTATTTATTTATTTTTTCATCTGTTTGACTGCCAAGGAAGGGGATAAAAGAAGTGAGACCCCCTGGTACTTTGATATCTAATCAGCCTTCACAATTCTGCCCACCCAAAAACTACAGATGTTCTAGAAATACGTAGATGGGATACTGTAAAAAATTTTCTTAAAATAATAATGATAAAGGAAAAGAAAAGAAAAAAAAAGAAGGCCCTGGCAGATGTTAGGCTTGGGGATTGGAGTTTACAGTTCTTTTAAAAGCTCATTTAGCACTAATTTAGCCAGAATAAAGATGAAAAAATACTAAAGTGCTACATAAATGCAATGTTTCTAAGATCATCTACATCTGCCTGGGGCAATATGGTGTAGCAGTTAATAACACGCATATTGGAATAAGCCAACCATGGATGGATTTGAAGTTTGGTTTTACCACTTACTAGCTGTGTGACCTTGAACAAATTACTGAAGTTCTCTCAACTTCTATTCCCTCATCTGTAAAAAGAGGATAATAATGGTAACACGTACCTCACAGAATTGTTCTAAGGGCTAAACAAGATAATGCGTCTCCTGTAGTCCTTGTAATGTGTCATCAATCCTATCTTTCCTCTATTTTCTCCAGACCCCTCATTAAGGGCTCTGCCAAGTCTCAGCAATAATGGATCCTAGGTCTATATGTTATTGAACTGTCCTTCCAGTCCACCCAGGCATCTCATATGGAAATTTCTATGAAAGGAGCAAAGGAATATATGAAAACCATTTTCTCTCTCTTTCATTTTATTATGGTACCTTGAGTAGTAATACTTGGGAGCTTCATTTGAGAGCTAGATGTGCCTTCTCTCTAGAAGTCTCTTTAACCCTGGACAAGGAAAAGAGACCTAGGTCACATGATGAATCTAGAATCAGGATTTAAGGGAAAATAAGAAAAATGGGTTTCTTTTGATTTCTTTCAGTCCATGTTAGCAGGTATCAGAAACACGCAGGGCTTGTAGGTTGAAGAATTCATCAAGAATGGCAGATGAATTTGACAGGAAGAAGCCCTTTGCTTTGCATTTCTGGAGCCCAATGACAGGCAGTTGTACCAATCAAGCACAGGTTGAGAACTCACATCACTTGTACCAGATACTTCACTTTTCCATATGTGCTCCCTGCTGTGTGGCTGTCCATCCCAGGTTTCATTCCTTCATTTATTCAGCCAATGAACATGTATTGAGCACCTGCTATGTGTTAGTCCTAAGGATAGAGGAATGTAGAAAACTCAGTGTCTGCCCTCAACATACTCAGTCTTGGTGAATGAAGCAGACATTGAAGAGATTTTTATGAGGGAGGTTCATGACAGTCTAGGAACACAGAGGAGCAAGAAGGAGGGACAATTCAAGTGACAAGGACCATGCTATGTTACTAGGTAGAACTAAGCTGCCACATCTAGAATCTCAGCTTCATCAGTGACATAATGGGATTGTTCTTTGTTTACAATGAGGCCATTCTGACCCTGTGACATTGAAGATTATAGGAAGAGTGAAAGGGATGGGACCTGTGGGACCAGAAAGGAGGGAGGGAGGGATACTGGAACTTCCAGTCCCCTTCATCTCAGGAAGCTCCTCTGCCTGCTCAGCAGTTATCTGAGTTATCTCTAATAAGCCATGTAAAGGTGGAAGCTAAAGCTAATTAGCATGCAATAACTTTCCTCCTTGTTCTTTTAAAGTCTAAATTGAATGCTCACAAGGGGGCCTGTTATGAGGCAGCTAATAGAGAACCATGGTATGGATACGACATTCATCAGCACATATCATTTTTGTGTATCTCTGTATTAACTAGGTTTATTTTTACTGGGCATTTTATTTTATTTGTGTGTGTGTGTGTGTGTGTGTGTTCACGTGTGTGTACAAGATGGGACAGAAAACATAAACAGTGCATAAACAGTGCATAGAGAGTTCTTATGACTCACTCATTTGTGTGGATTTTATTATGGGGCCACTAATATCAGCTGCATGCCTTTTACATGTCAGGCACACAGACTCTGAATAGGTGAAAATGAGGAATAAAAGACAGTTCCTGGCCCCCAGAAAATATGAGTTAAGTGGTGGGAAATCAAACTATAAACAGGTAACTTTAAAGTAAGCATGGGCTGCTGAGAGAACAGAAGGGAGGAAGCTTTGGGAATGAGTTACAGCTAAACGGATATTAACAAGGTGCATAGGAATTAATCGGTTAAGAAAGAAGGGCCTCCAGATAGGGAAACTGCTCAAGCAAAGGCATGGAGTCATGAAGTAGCGTGGTGAAAGCATTTGGAGCCCTTAAATCTTAACCAAGGGCCAGGTACAAGCCAGGAAGTGGCAGAAAAGGGGGCTGAAGCGATGGGCTTATCATTCATCATTTCATTTTAGCCTCATAAGAACCCATTCTTTTTTCACAAATGAGGAAACTAAGGTCTAAAGAAAAAAGTGACTTGACTTACATTTTACCTGTTAAGTGGGGACACCGGAATTTTGATCCAATTCTGCCTGATTCTATACCCCTTGCTCTTTCCACATCTTATGCTGCCTGGGTGTAAAACACACAGTGAAACTGAAACATGAGACTTTTATATCATGATACTGAAGCAAAGATATCAGGTTTTAGCCTAAATAAAAATACAAGATTATTTGCTTTAACACAGAGAGTCATAACTTTATAAAGAGACATTTTTACATGTTTACAGCACAGAACCGTCTTAATCTTTGAAATAGCTCTGAGTAGATTTGGTAGGCCTTTTCCATAGTATCATAAAATCAAATATTATACCATCTCTCAGAATTTACTTGCCTTGTAGTGCTGCCTTTTTTGAGAACCTTGGGTAATTTAAAATAATAAAGGAACTAGAAATTAAGGAGAGTAAATACCCAATAAGGCATAATAGCAGTAAACAGGGCAAACACATTCTGACTAAGGGAAACTTTATATTTGAAATGCATTTCAAGGAATCAAAGCTCTGTACCATACATTCTAGGAAATATTGATCTAGATCAGTCTCTTTTCATTTTATATTCCTGTTAATCTACCCAAAGCATATGTAATTTACTAATAAAATTCACTCAATCTTACCTGTATAATCAACATCACTAAACAATGATATACTTAAAAAGGTTTATTAATGAAGAACCAATCTCTTATTTGATTCAGTAGTTCTCACTACGCTTGGATTTATTTTTTTCCCTTCTACTCCTTATATCTTGAATTTTTAGCTCATTGGATTTATCTTCTTCCTTATGCAATCATTATAAATAGTTTTAATATCTCAATCATAGTGCCATGCTTTCTCTGAGAAATCATGCTTTCTCTGGAATTCAGTGATCACTCCAGTCCTGATGACCTCTCCATAGAGTCAGACATCCTTGCTTCTTTTAAGTTACTGCTATTTTATCACCTATTAGTTTCTAGTGTAATATATGCATGTGTGTATCTCTCACACTATACCACAAGCTTTTTGAGAACAAGGTTGTTTGTATTTTAGCTCTCTATGTCCTATGTAAACATTCACTGAATTGAATGATTGAATAAATGATTAAATTAATGAATGAAGAAGGAAACCCTCCTAAATTGTTGGTGGGAACGTAAATTGGTGCAGCCACTATATAAAACAGTATGGTGATTCTTCAAAAAACTAAAAATAGAGTTGTCCATATGATCCAACAATCCCACTCCTGGGCATATATCCAGACAAAGCTATAATTCAAAGAGATACATGCACCCCTATATTCATAGCAGCACTATCCACAATAGCCAAGACATGGAAACCTAAATGCCAACTGACAGACAGATGAATGGATAAAGATGTGGCACCTATATACAATGGAATATTATTCAGCCATAGAAAAGAATGAAGTAATGCCATTTGCAAAAACATGGATGGACCTAGAGATTATCATACTGTACTAAGTGAAGTAAGTCAGAAACAGAAAGACATATACCATATGATATCACTTATACGTGAAATCTAAAATATGACACAAATGAACTTATCTACGAAACAGACTCACAGACATAGAGAAAAGACTTGTTTTTACCAAGGTGGGGACTGGGGGAGAGATGGATTGGGAGTTTGGGATAAGCAGATGCAAAATATTATATACAGAATGGATAAACAATGAGGTTCTACTGTATAGCACAGGGAACCGTATTCAATATTCTGTGACAAAACATAATGGAAAAGAATATGAAAAATAATATAGATATATATACATACGTGTATACACACACACACACATATATATATAGCTGAATCACTTTGCTGTACTACAGAAATTAACACAACACTTTAAATCAACTATACCTCAATAAAATAAATTTAAAAAAATAAATGAATGAGGGAACTAAATCTCTCAAAATGTATTTCCAGCCTGAAGTCCTCCCTTAGTTAAATTGTCCTTCACCAAGATCCTCTTCATGTGTCACTCCTTTAAGTTTTCTTTCAGTCCTGCCAAAGAGCAATTAGTACTGCTCTACACTCAGTGCTCTCTTTCTCTTAGCATTTTTCAAACCAGCATTTCTACTATGTTGTAATTGTTTATTAACACATCATACACATAGATTATGAGCTACCACCTAGTCGGTCCTCTATAAAGCCAGGCTGAAAGCCCCTGATAACACAACCTCCCTCATTTTGGCCCTGCCTTTGGAGGGGTGGGGGACATGCCAGGTATCACAGAGATCCCTGTGTTTGTGTTGTCTCTGCCACTCTCCAGCACCTAAGACAGGAATGAAAAGACAAACCCCCCTGCTGGCCCTGAAAGACCACGTCCACACACTCTTACTGCCCCTGCCAATGCTCCTCACCTCTGGACACACTTGCTCCCAGAAATCTCACCAAGTCTCTAGGTGGCAAATGTATCACCCTGTGATAATGGCCCTCACATTTAGTTCTCCAGCCACAGTCCCTTCTGCAAATTCCACTCATATCCAACTGTCAAACTGACATTTGCACTAGAATGCAAATAGCCTCTGAACATAACCAATAGCAAATGTCATGAGGGTAAGAATGGCTCCTCAGTTGTTAAGTGAGAGCTGAAAAGGTAAACCCCCCCACCTGTGTGTCAATGTCAGATAAGTAATGCAATTTCATAAAGTGGGGTTCAGGGAAAGATAAAAGGGAGCTGTAATACTGGGGCAGACTGGAGAGTCAATGCTTCATTTAAAGGGGGAAGCCACTAAGATTCAGCTGATTGTTGCCATGTGGGAAAGTGGTCCAGTAATGTCATAGCTTCTAATTTTCAAGAGATGCTCAAAAAAGTCTTGATTAATACACTGAAGACAGGCCAGAGACAAAGGAAGAGAGAGAAAGAGAGAAAGAAAGAAAAAAGAGAGAGGATGGGAAGGGAATAGAAAAATAATAAAATAACAAGAAAGAAAACATCTGCAAATCTATAGGCACTGGATAAAACTGGTGTGCACCTATCCTTCTCAAACTTCCAAAACATAGCAGAGGAAGGAACACTCTCAAACTCATTCTACGAGGCCACCATCACCCTGATACCAAAACCAGACAAGGATGTCACAAAGAAAGAAAACTACAGGCCACTATCACTGATGAACACAGATGCAAAAATCCTCAACAAAATACTAACAAACAGAATCCAACAGCACATTAAAAGGATCATACACCATGATCAAGTGGGGTTTATCCCAGGAATGCAAGGATTCTTCACTATACGCAAATCAATCAGTGTGATACACCATATTAAATTGAAGGAGAAAAACCATATGGTCATCTCAATAGATGCAGAGAAAGCTTTTGACAAAATACGTGATACACCATATTAACAAATTGAATAATGAGACCATAAGATCATCTCAATAGATGCAGAAAAATCTTTCAACAAAATTGAACAATCATTTATGATAAAAACCCTCCAGAAAGTAGGCATAGAGAGAACTTACCTCAACATAATAAAGGCCCCAGAAAGTAGGCATAGAGGGAACTTTTCACAGCATAATAAAGGCCATATATGACAAACCCACAGCCAACATCGTCCTCAATGGTGAAAAACTGAAACCATTTCCAGTAAGATCAGGAAGAAGACAAGGTTGTGCACTCTCACCACTCTTATTCAACATAGATTTGGAAGTTTTAGCCACAGCAATCAGAGAAGAAAACCAGGAGCAAGACAAGGTTGCCCACACTCACCACTATTATCCAACATAATTTTGGAAGTTTTAGCCACAGCAATCAGAGAAGAAAGAGAAATAAAAGGAATCCAAATCAGAAAAGAAAAAGTAAAGCTGTCACTGTTTGCAGATGACCTGATACTATACATAGAGAATCCTAAAGATGCTACCAGTAAACTACTAGAGCTAATCAATGAATATGGTAATGTAGCATGATACAAAATTAATGCACAGCAATCTCTTGCATTCCTATACACTAATGATGAAAAATCTGAAAGAGAAATTAAGGAGACACTCCCATTTACCACTACAACAAAAAGAATAAAATACCAAGGAATAAACCTACCTAAGGAGACAAAAGACCTGTATGCAGAAAACTATAAGACTCATGAAAAAAATAAAAATTGATACAAACAGATGGAGTGATATACCATGTGCTTGGATTGGAAGAATCAACATTGTGAAAATGACTATACTACCCAAGCAATCTACAGATTGAATGCAATCCATATCAAACTACCAAAGGCATTTTTCATAGAACAAGAACAAAAAATTTCACAATTTGTATGGAAACACAAAAGACCCCGAATAGCCAAAGCAATCTTAAGAAAAGTGGAGCTGGAGGCATCAGGATCCCAGACTTCAGACTATACTACAAAGCTACAGTAATCAAGACAGTATGGTACTGGCACAAAAACAGAAATATACATCAATGCAACAGGATAGAAAGCCCAGAGATAAACCCACGCACATATGGTAACTTTATCTTTGATAAAGGAGGCAAGAAAATATAATGGAGAAGGAACACCCTCTTCAATAAATGGTGCTGGGAAAACTGGACAGCTACATGTAAAAGAATGAAATTAGAACACTCCCTAACACCATACACAAAAATAAGCTCAAAATGGATTAAAGACCTAAATATAAGGCCAGACACTATAAAACTCTTAGAGGAAAACATAGGCAGAACACTCTGTGACATAAATCAAAGCAAGATCCTTTTTGACCCACCTCCTAGAGAAATGGAAATAAAAACAAAAATAAACAAATGGGACCTAATGAAACTTAAAAACTTTTGCACAGCAAAGGAAACCATAAACAAGACCAAAAGACAACCCTCAGAGTGGGAGAAAATATTTGCAAATGAAGCAACTGACAAAGGATTAATCTCCAAAATTTACAGGCAGCTCATGCAGCTCAATAACAAAAAAACAACCCAATCGCAAACTGGGCAGAAGACCTAAATAGACATTTCTCCAAAGAAGATACAGACTGACAACAAACACATGAAAGAATGCTCAACATCCTTAATCATTAGAGAAATGCAAAGCAAAACTACAATGAGATATCATCTCACACCAGTCACAATGGCCATCATCAAAAAATCTAGAAACAATAAATGCAGGAGAGGGTGTGGAGAAAAGGGAACACTCTTGCACTGCTGGTGGGAATGTGAATTGGTACAGCCACTATGGAGAACAGTATGGAGGTTCCTTCAAAAACTACAAATAGAACTACCATATGACCCAGCAATCCCACTACTGGGCATATACCCTGAGAAAACCATAATTCAAAAAGAGTCATGTACCAAAATGTTCATTGCAGCTCTATTTACAATAGCCAGGACATGGAAACAACCTAAGTGTCCATCATCGGATGAATGGATAAAGAAGATATGGCACATATATACAATGGAATATTACTCAGCCATAAAAAGAAACGAAATTGAACTATTTGTATTGAGGTGGATGGACCTAGAGTCTGTCATACAGAGTGAAGTAAGTCAGAAAGAGAAGGACAAATACCGTATGCTAACACATATATATGGAATTTAAGGAAAAAAAATGTCAAGAAGAACCTAGGGGTAAGACAGGAATAAAGACACAGACCTACTAGAGAATGAACTTGAGGATTTGGGGAGGGGGAAGGGCAAGCTGTGGAGTGGCATGGACATATATACACTACCAAACGTAAAATAGATAGCTAGTGGGAAGCAGCTGCATAGAAGAGGGAGATCAGCTCAGTGTTTTGTGATCACCTAGAGGGGTGGGATAGGGAGGGTGAGAGGGAGGGAGATGCAAGAGGGAAGAGACATGGGAACATATGTATATGTATAACTGATTCACTTCGTTATAAAGCAGAAACTAACACACCATTATAAAGCAATTACACTCCAATAAAGACGTTAAAAAAAAAAAACTGGTGTGCAACCTCAGGCATTTAGGACAAATTAGCACAACATAATAAATATTCATAAACCCTTCTAATTGTGTATATTTGAGAATTGTCTGACAGAAGAAAAGGTTTAATCATAGTAAATATAAAGTTGGTTAGATCATGATTCAGATTCAGTTAACATATATTGAGTGTTGACATATGCCATGTAACATGCTAAACTCTTTTATTAATATATTAATATTTTAACTTGTCATCAAAGTAATAACTGCACATAGCTAAAAAGTCAAATTGTTCTACAAGACTTACTCTGAATTCCCCTTCCTTGCATTTCATGTTCCACAGAGGCAAACATACTTTAATTTTATGCATATCTCTAAATTACATTATTACATTGCTACTTATTGATTTTTAGTTTATGGCATTATCTATTTACTTCCAGCTATGGAAGGTGAGGATATAATTTTCACACATATTCCACAATCCCCTAGACATAGACACACACAATGCACATTGTCCTCATCTGCCCAGTGTGCTTTTATCCTAAATATTGTTAGTTCAATATTGTTTTTATGATTGTTTGACTATGGGAAGTCAATTCACTGCTTAGCCATGTAGCATACTATAATTACTTTTCTTTTCTTACCAAACACTTTTTACTTAACTTAATAAAACTTACACCTTTCTATTTATTTAGTTTTCTAGTCACTTCCTTTTAATTCAATTTCAAACTCTCCCAGTTGTCTATATTTCCTCTCAACATATTCCAATACATCAGAACTACCTCAGTTTCAGTGTCTTGAGGACACCTCTCTAAGCTCCTCCGCACGTTCCTCAAACACACTTGCTGCTCCCTATGCTTAGTGGATAGCCATCAATCTGGAACCTGTCATACTTTCATGTTGCTACCTGTCCCCCGTTCCCTGCTTCCTTCCCTTGAATTGGATCATGCAACTCCAGAATCCCATTTTTCCTCTCTCTTGAATTACTCCTTATTTTCATGAAACATATCCAGGAGCTTCCTGGGAGAGAGTATTTAAGGAGGTAAAATGTTTGAGTCCTAGCATGTACATGTATAAATATATCCTTATTTTATCCACAAAACTAAGTTTGGCTATATGTAGAATTGTAAATTAGTAATAATTTTCCCTGAGAATTCTGAAGGTGTTGTCCTATTCTCTCCTAGTTCCAGGGCTGGTGTTGAGAAACCCATGCAAAATTATTTGGATTTCTGAACTTGTATATGTCACCTATTTTTCTCCCTCTTTGGAATATTTTGGAATTTTCTTTTTCCCAGTGTTCTGAAACATTATATTGTGTTCCTTGATATAGATCAAATTCATCTACTACGTTGGTCCATGAACAGAGATTTCTCATCAGGAAGAGTATATCCTTCAATACTGGGACATTATCTCGGATAATTTCCTCTCTTTCTGATTTCATTTACGAATATCACTTTAATTTGGTTTTGGACCTCCTACGCAAATTTTATTTTTTTCTTTCTCCTTTGTAATTTTGTTCTACTCTCTGAAGTTTTCTTATCTTTATCTTCCCACTCCTCATTTAGTTTTTCATGGTTTTAATTTCTGAAGGTGCTTTTTGTGTTCCTAATTGTTTTTCTTCTCCAGCATTTCCCATAGAACTTTCTGCTATGATGGAAATGTTCTACAACATGTGTTACTGCATACAGTAACCACTAGGCACAAAACGTTTAATTTTATTTAATTTTACCAATTTAAACTTAAATGGCCATTTGTGGCTAAGGCTATTATGTTACACAGGGCATCCTATTTTGTGTCTTAAATCCATAAGTAATAGTAATATATATATTTTTAAACTTTTCATTTTCCTGCAGTTTCAGTATTCTCATGTCAACTACATCAGTTTCTACTCATCTTCTGTTCTCCAGCTTCCACTTATCTTTCTTTCTACTCTCTTTATCCTTGTCGATTTGTGCTTCTTTTTAGTTTTAACACCTTTTAGAGTTTCAGTTGGGTTTCAGAAGTGAGAACAAGGAAATATTTTTTTCAGTATTCCACCTTTCACTAGGACATTCTAGACTCTGAATACCCTATTCCAGTCAGTTCTTCCAATCAACTGTAGATTACTATTATAATCCCAATTAAGATGATAAAGCTGAGGCTCAAACACATGAGCACTTTGACTAACACTACATGGATCTAATTCTCCTTCGTCTGCATCAGGGTTTCTGCTCACTCATTTGGAAGAGGAGGTCACACAATAAAGTAACATTGCAGATTATAATAAAGTTATAGATTAAAATAAAGTAACAGACACAATATAGAGTAGTAGTCTCTGTTGCTGACACGTCAGTTGGGCAGTATGTTTTTTTTTAATATTGTGTACAAGATGCTGCCAAAATTAGCAATGTGATTATTAGACACTGATGGTGCTTCCACTAGGATGGGCAGTCTTTTTTGCACGCTTCTAGACATGCCATGGAGCTCTGGCATGAACCCTTCCTTCATAACCTACGGGCAGCATAACGCTGAAACCAAAAGGGTTATTTTTTGTTACTATTATTTGCTTGATTCTGTTATCCAGGCCTGTGGTTTTGTGCTCTTACCCCACTTTGCTGACAGTCTTGTGGGAGGAAGTGAAAACAGTGTGAGTGACATGTTTATTTATGTACCTCATCTGGGATGACACTGTGACAAGCAGCAGGGATGTAGTTTTTCAAGCAGACTTTCTGCGTTGCTTGTCAGCTCCTTATTATGAGGTGGTTGAGTTTACTGCATTTTTAGTTATATTTGAATGCCTAACAATCCCATAGCACATTAACTATAATTTGTGAATTATATCTATCTTCTAAGAGTGCATCACTTTACATCTCTTAGTAAAACAATTCATGTGAGTCTACCTACATAAGAAGATTTTATTACAAGGCAGACGATTATACTCATCATCATTTGACTGTTCAAGCTCCTCTGGAAATATTTTACCACTTTTTTTATCCCTTTCTATCTCAACATTTTGGCCCTCTGGGACAGCCCTTGTGACTTCTTCTCAAAATCATGGTGGTCTAGCTGTCACCTTAAATTCTGCATGTCTAAAACTAAGCTCATTACCTGTACCCCTCTTGACCCCCTGCTCAAATCTGGTTCCCCTGGGATATCTCCCTCAGTTATGGAAACTCCACCCTTCCTGTTGCCTTAGATAGAATTCTTTGTGTCATCTTCAGCTCTATCTCTCTAACATCTTCCTCCAATAAATCATTGCCAAATTCTGTCAATTCTACCTGAGAAATATATTTCATGCTTGTCTCCTGCTCAGCCAAAGCACAGGGTCTAATTTTTTCTGCCCTGGATTTTTTCTAGGTTCTTCTTTCTGGTCTGTTTTTTTCCCTAACTTGACTTGCCATGTTACAGCCATAGAGAGTAATTCATTACTGGAAAGTATAGAAACACATAAAGGAAAAAATAGAAAGGTTAAAGTAAACATTACCCATATATCTATTACAAGAAATAATCACTGTTGTAATTTTGGTGTATATCCTTGCAGATAAATATAAATATGTGCAGATATAGTTCTGCATGGAACACCAGTGATATACATGCATTATGCATTATATGTTACTGCATTGTACATTATTGGGACTACTATAAACTGTTTATACTTTGAATTGGCCAAATTTGAATTATTAGTTATTTTTACAGAATTCATATTTTTTTGCCACTCTCTTGCTTAAAAACTTTCAATGATGTCTCACTAACAAGTGAATGAAAGAATATCAGAAGAGAAATGGAACAAATTAAAAAAGAGAAAAAAAGAGAAAAATGAAACCGTAAAACTTAAACATATAACATCTGAAAAAATATCTACAGTATGGACTTAACATTAGATTGGACACTTCAAAAGAAAATGTAAATAAACTTGAAAATATGGCAATAGAAATTCTATAGACTGAAGCATAAAGAGTAAAAAAGACTGGGAGTAAAGGTGGGGAAATAGATTCTCAGTCTGTTAGAAAATACAAAGCAGTAAAAATTTGTAATGGGAGTACCAGAAGAGACTGAAAGCCAGAAAAAGCTTAAAGAAATAATAAAAATATATTTTAAACTAATTTGATGAAAAATATTAACAGATTCAAGAAGCTCACCAACTCTATGCACCAAATCTCAAAAACAAATTGCTAAAAATTAGTGATAAAGTAAGAAGAAATACTACATATCCACAAATAACAGTAAGAAATTATATTGATTTCTCATCAGAAATGACACAAGCCAGAAAATTATGGAACAAGTTCTTAAGTGCTGAGCAAGAGAAGAAAAATCAATCTAGAATTATATAACCATCACAAAACCCTTACAAAATAAATAAAACATTACAATTTTTTTTTCATACAGACAAAAGCTGAAGAACTCACAGAACTGTGCTGCAAGGAATATGAAAGAAACTTCTTACAACTGAAGAAAAACAATACCAGGTGGAAGCTCAATAAAGATCACCAAAAATGATACATAAATGGATACACACACACACACACACACACACACACACACACACACATATATTCATGTACATATACATATATACATATTTTTAAATTTCTTTAAAAAGTAATTGACTAGGATATAAATAACAATGTATTTTGGAGTTTAAAACATATAGAATTAAGTATAATATCAAGAGAACAAAGGATAAGAAAGGAGTAAGTTGAAGTATGATGTTATAAGTTTCATATGCTATACATGAAATGGTGTAATACTAATATATGGTTAATTATAATAAGTTAAAGATGCATACTGTAGAATCTAGAGTAACCATTAGAAACATAAAAATATAGAAGTATACTTAAAAGCCAATATAATAAATAAAATGGAATAATATAATTTATTCAAACAACTTTTAAAAAGACAAGAAAAAAGAACAAGTAGAACAAATATAAAGACACAAATTGGTTAAAAGTAAAAGAATGAAGAACAACATATTATGCTAACGTTAATCAAAAGAAAGATGGAGTAGCTGCTTTAATTTCAAACAAAGTAGACTTCTAAGCAAGAAATAACATCAGCATTAAGAAAAATACACTCAATGATAAAAAAGTCAACTCATCAAGGAACATGCAAAAATGTGTATGAACCTAAAAATGGAACTTCAAAACTAATAAAGCAGTAGAGAAATCTGAAAAAAATGCATAAATACACATAATTATAATTGGAGACTTTAAAAATCCTCTTTTAGTAACTGATATAACTAGTAGCCTCCAAAATTCAGTATGTTTAGAGAAGATTTGAACCAAAACACATCATCAAACAGTGTTTGGTGATATTTATATTTATAGAACATTTTCTTCAATAGCAGCAAATATATGTGCTATGCTTTTTTCCAAGAACACATGAATGATTAGCCAAGAGAGGCCATATTCTATATGTCAACAAACAGCTTACTTAATAAATTTTAAAGGATTGAGTTGACATACAGTATATTCTCTGATCACAACAAAATTAAAGATTAAGACCAAAAGACATTTTAAAAAACTATAACTATTTGCAAATAATGCAACACAATTCTAAATATCCCATGGAACAAGGAAGAAATCACAATGTAAATTAGAAAATATTTTGAATGGAATGGAAATGAAACATAACCTATAAAAATTTGTGGAATCCAACAAAAGCAAGATTTATTTGAAAAGTTGCTTCTACTAAAAATACAGAAAGGTCTCAAATCAAAGGAATAAACTTCTATGGAAAATATAGAAGAATAGAGTGAATTAAACCCAAAATAAGTATAAAGAAGTAAAATAAATATCCAGAAGTCAATAAATAGATAATAGAAACACAAGAGAAAAACAACAAAATTAAAGGCTATATTTCAAAAATATCTATAACTTGAAAAAAATAACAATAAAGTGGTCAATAAAAATAGAGAAAACACAAATTACCAATATCAGGAATGAAAGACATCACCAGTAGATTTACAGAGATATTACAGAGATATTAAGGTACTCATCAAATTTATTAAAATAATTTTTTAAAAATCTTAGAAGAAATAAAGTTTTCTTGAAAGATACAACTTGCAAGAATTGACATGTAAACAAATAGTAAACTAAAGTAGCATGACCTTAAATTAAATTTTTTAAAAAATCAATTTATAATTAAACTATTTTCCAGAAAGAAAACTACAAGTAGCTTCAATGGTGGATTTTATCATACATTTAAAGAAAAAATATCAACAATCTTCCTCAAATATTCCAGAATATAGAGGAACAACTTGCCAACTCAATTTATGAGTCCAGTATTACACTGATATGAACATTTGAAAAAGATAGATGGATATCCAAAGAACAATAACCATCATAAATGTAGGTGAAAAAAGTGTTTGAAAAAATATTAACATATCAAATCCAGATCACAGAATTAATACACAAGGATAATAAAAACAGCTACTTTAATACATATGTCCAAGAAGGTAGAGGAAAGCTGGAGCATGATGAGAGAAAGGCAAGACATTAAAGAAGGACTTAAAATTTCTAGAAATGAAAAATCCAGCATCTTAAATGGAATATTCAATGGATGGCATGAACTGCCAATCTAATAAAGCAGAAAAATACTCAATGACATAGCAATAGAAATGTTCTACATTGAAGCACAAAATGGAAAAAAAAAAAAAAATCACTGAAGTAAAGTTAACAGAGTGAATTGTGGGACAATATTAAGTGACTAAACTCATATACATGGAGTCCCAGAAGGGAAGGAAAGAGGGTGTGGACAGAAAAAGAATTGTTAAAATTCAACTTTTATTCACTGTAAAATTACTGACAAACTAGAATCTGACATAAAAATCCTAAACCTGGGGCTTCCCTCGTGGCGCAGTGGTTGCGAGTCCGCCTGCCGATGCAGGGAACACGGGTTTGTGCCCTGGTCCAGGAGGATCCCACATGCCGCGGAGTGGCTAGGCCCGTGAGCCATGGCCGCTGAGCCTGCGCGTCCGGAGCCTGTGCTCCGCAACGGGAGAGGCCACAACAGTGAGGCTCGCGTACCGCAAAAAAAAAAAAAAAAAAAAAAAATCCTCAACCTGATAAGGGGCATATATAATAATCCTACAAATAACATTACATGTAATAGTGACAGTATGAATGCTTTCCCTTAAGATTTCTTATCCTCATTTCTATTTAAAATCATACTGATTTCAAGCCAATAGTATAAAGTAAGAGAAATAAAGGCATGAGAAGATTTAAATACCCACAGATTATACGACTAGGTAAATAGAAATTGATAAGAAATCTATGAAAAATACCCCTATGAGAAGTAGTATGTAAATTTAGCAATATCATAGGAAACTAGATTATAAAAATCAGTTGCATACCTATAAGCAAATGGAGAGCAAAATTGAAAATAATTATCCTTTTAAAACAGCATTATCAATCAAAAACTACTTAGAAATCTATTTACCAAAATACCTGAAAACTTTACAACAAAAACTACAATGTTCTGTTCAGAGAAATTTTAAAAGACCCAAATATATCATGAGTATATCATGTTTATAAATTTTACTACTAAGATTATATTATGATGATGATACCATTTATTTCTAACTTGAGCTATATCTATATCTGTGTCTCTATTTATGTAATATCAATCAAAATCCCAGCAGGGGCTCTTGTAAAAATCAACAATGGATTCTAAAATTTATATGCAAAGGATCTAAAATTACAAAATCATATATATATATATATATATATATATATATATATTTAAATGTTTAAGATAAAGAGAACTAATAATACTAACTTCCAAATATTATAACCAACAAGACAGTGAAGGACTGGCAGAGAGAGATACAAATCAATCAATGGAACTAAATAAAGATCATAGATAACCAACACTTATACAGGCAATTCATTTTCAACAAAGTTACCAAAGCAAACCAATGAGGTAAGGAAAATCTTTTCAACAAATGGTGCCAGTACTCAAAATGGGCATCCATAGAAGGTGAACAGGGATAACCTTGACATTTACCCCACAGCATACACAAAAATATTCTGAGGTTAATCATATACTTAAACATAAATGCTAAAATTTCTAGAAAATGTATAGGAAATAATATCTCTGCGACCTAGGGGTATGCGAATAATTTAGATTTAAACATAAAAACACTAACCATTAAAAAATAAATTTATACATTAGACTATCAAAATTAAAACTTTCATTATAAGGCACTGTAAAGGAAATCAGGAGATAACTCATAAACTGAGAAAATATTCACAGAACATATTTTATAAAGGACTTGTATCTACAATATATAAAGAACTCGCATAACGAAGTTATAAAAAAGTCAAACAACCCAATTAAAAATGGACAAAACATTTGTACAGGTCAATAATGCATAGAAATGGCCAATAAACACAGGAAGAAGTACGAAACATCACTAATCTTTAAGGAAATGCAAATGAAAACCAAAATGAGATTCCACTACACACCTGTTAGAATGGTAACATTTTTTTTAAGTAAAGAAACACCAAATGTTCAGAAAACATTTTTCTAGTTTGCTGGTAACAGTGTGAAAGTTACATCAGTGTGGAAGATATATTTAGCCCTGTGCTCCTGAAAGAGCAATCCTAAATATTTATCCAAAAGAAATGAAGATATTGACTGAGACAAATATGAAAGCTCACTGATACTTCCATGCAACACAAATCAGCTCTGTTACAGTTCTTAAAATGCATCATTGAATGACTCTCTTCTGAAAAAGACTCTGGCATGATGGCTGTAGATGCATCCTATTCAAGTGATTTCACTGAATGGGTTTATCTAATTATTCAATCACCACCCCTGTTAATTACAAGTCAGAAAGTGCCAAGAAATTGGGCTACAATCAAGGTGCTCCTGGCTTTTTAGACACCTGACTTTTAATGGACTCTATGATACACATAAAGAGCTGAAAGAAACATTCTTAATTCCATAAGAGCTAGTCATTTATCCCCTATTTCCAAGTAGGAGTGGACACCACAAGGAAGAATAGGAAGTTACTGTATTGGCAGAGAAGTTGGGATATTATCCACCATGTACAGAAATATACTGTAAAATCCCTCCATGTGGCTACACACACACACACACACACACACACACACACACACACACACACACACACATTTGAGAGTATTATTAGTTATCTCGCCAGCATCCATTCCACTCCAAACATTTTGACTAATTGTCAAAGTAAGGTCCAAACTCCTTGCCAGTGATTATTTAGAAATTGGCATATATCCCAATCCTGGTATAAGATATTTAAAAAGTCTACTATGGCTTCTGGAAAAGGAATCGTTATTCCTAAGAAAGAGATACAGGAAGAAGCATTCATATATGATATCTGGACATGTGTCAATCATCTTAGTATAGTGAACATGAAACTCATAATAAACAGCCAGAAAGGGGAGGTGGAAAGAATCTTGGGACTTGAAAGTATGGTTGCACTATGCATTGTGTTAAGATTAGCACTCCTTTTACCCCCTGCCCTTGCAGTGGTTGAGGTGATTCATTTCCCTGTCTTCCAAGCTTGTCTGAGTAAGGTTTTCCTGTTACTTGTAAGTGAAGGCATTCTAAGAGATACACAAACACAAAGAGACAACAGTTTAGATAGTAGCTGCATTCTGAATTGTTGAGCTTTGGCAAGATAGCACCATGTTTGAGCCATCCTTTACCTGATCCTAACTTTTCTTTTACTTTTCTTACTATCGAAGGGCAAAGTGGTTTAATAAACAAAGGACAGGAGTTTTGAATGACAAAAATCTGTGCTGGGCTTGGTGCCGTCATAAGCTACTTTGTGTGACCAAGGTTGGAAAATAACCTTGCTGAATCTTGGTTGTTCCTTTTGGAAACTTTCATGGAACTTCTATAGAGATTAATGGCATGATACATGTAAGGTATTTACATAAGCTCTGGCAAAGGATAGGAGTTTGAAGTGAGTTGGCCGCTATTAACACGGGGAGGAAAATCATCTCAATGTTCAGGCAGCTGACTCATCAATGGGCTTCAAGTAAATAGCATATTTATAAACTGGGATCTATCTGCTCATCTTTTTGGGCAGGAATAGAATAATTGACATAGTAGATAGGGTTAGAAATAGACACTAGGCCTAGCAAGTAGAAACATCAAATAGTTACAACAGCAATAATAATAATGACAAACACCACCTTCCATATATGAGTATCTGAGCTTTGTATTAGCACTAACCTCACTATACAGGTGAGAAAATTAAAACCTCAAGTAGTCATAGAGTTCAGCCAAGATCACATAGCAGTAAGTAGCAGAATCATCACTCACCTCAAGGCACTCTGGATGCAAACCCCTTGTTCAAAACCTAATCTAGGGGTGTGTGTGTGTGTGTGTGTGTGTGTGTGTGTGTGTGTGTGTGTGTGTGTGTGTGTGTGTGTGAGATCTGAGGCTAACCCTAGTCAAATGCTCAGCAATGGAAGACTTTCCCAACTACACTTAATAACATCATAAAATTCTTCCTTCCATAAAGATAACTTAGGCAAATAACATAAATATGGCAGAAAAGGCTTCCCACCTGATCTCAGAAGACTAGAAATACATAACAGGTAGCCATTTAAAGTTATGCTCTTCCAGAACAACCACTACTGATATCTAAAAATACCGAAATAAAGGTTACTTCTTTTCTCTCAAGCTCTGTGTGCATGTACATGTGTGCACATAGGTTTCCTTGCGCTCACACAGACATGCATGCATTCATTTCCCAAAACAAAGTTGTATGAGTGGCAATCTTTTCAGATCTGATGTGGAATTTATTGGTCACATTTCTATCTCCATAAACATGCAGCACATCATATGATTACATTTTATGAGTCTGTATCAGTTAGAGAAATAGCAAGAAGACCTTCCATCAGAGTGTATAATGGAGAGGTGCACTTTAGTGTCAAGGAGGAATTATTATTAAGCTCTAGAGTTTGGCAGTGTCAGTTTTTTCACTAAAGGACCGCTCAGCTGTTGCTGAATTCAGAGTCTTCTAATCACAAAGATATCCTAAGATACTCACAGAGGGCTTATTTTTCTTAAATTTTTCCTGAGGGGGAAATAAATGAACTCCCGTTGACCCTTTTAATCACTTGGGTCAAATCAGAACTATTGTCAAAGTGGTTTCGAGCCTTCATTATTTTTAAAATGTATGCCAGAGAAGAAACTTTAAGCTTCCAATAATCAGACCTTGTTATAGATTTTCCTCAGCAAATGTTCACCCAGAAGGAACAACTGGAGAGTTTTCTTTGTAAAGTGTGCCACTGAGGATCATGATATAGGATTCAACGGTGGGATTTAACCGCCTTCTTTAATACATCATCTGCTTTAACTCTTGGATGTGGTAAAATTGAAACAAACTTCCTTCTTCTCTGATTTCAGAAAGCAGAGTTCATTAATTCCCCTCGCCTGCAATCCTCTAGAAATTTGAGTTCCAGTGCACTTCTTGCACTGGAAAAATTCATCCATTCACTCATTCATTCATTCATTCATAAGAACCAGTTAGGAATCATACATACAGTTGTCAGTCTATTAATTATAAATAAGAAAAAAGGAAAATTTTAGAAAGTTGAAAAGGCAATTGCATTTGGGTCAGAGAATGTGAGTTGCAAGGACTTCCTATTAAGCACATTCATTCTGTTCTTTGCAAGAACAGAAATACTACATTAAGGTAGCTACTACTACATAACACCTCTATTGACCTCTAAAAATGTTCAAATGAAGTTCAAACACACTTTCTTCTTAAGCTGTGTGTGTGTGTGTGTGTGTGTGTGTGTGTGTGTGTACGCACGTGTAATCGGTTTCTGTGCCCTCACAGGAATGTGACTGCTTTCATTACTCAAAAGAGTAAACAGAATACTTCAAATGAAGTAAACACTTGAAGGATCCAAAAACATCTCTATATTAAAGAAGATACCATCTGCAGCAGGGCAGAAGCCAGTGACTTGTAATAAACAGTTTCTACCTTGGCATCCCTCCCTGTCTCACCTCTTTCTATCTACTCCTTCTATCCATCTTTATTGCCACTTCTTTCTTTGGACTTAGTTTATGCTCTGGATGTGGCTAAACAGAAAAAATTAAAAAAAAGTCCTCCTCTCTAATTCCTGAAAGGAGAAGCACATAAGCCTCTGGGTTCTCTGGCATGACCTAGAACTACTCAGGAATTACTCCCATCATGGTTTTGAGTGGAATGGGTCTGGTGAGAAAGGATACAATACAGAGCATTGTTCATGTGACTGGCTAATTCAACTTACAACCACGTCCTATGCTGGAAACTGAAGGCCCAGGAAACAATTAGATGTGGCCCCAGCACTCATGAAACACATAGCAGAAAAAAGGATACAGATGTGAAAATGACAGCAAACATTTCAACAGTGGTCATTATGTGCTAAATTCTAAGCACTTTCCTACATTAAAATCATTTACTCGATGTCAGTCCAAAGAGTTAATGACACTACTATCCTCATGATAGAGGCAAACATTAAGAGAGAAAAAGAGGCACATAGAGTTTAAATAACTCCAAAGGCCACAAGATTAGTAAAGGGAGGCAGCTGCGATTTAGACCAAGGAACTCTGGCCCCAAGTCTGTGCTCCCAGACACCAGGGTAGGGTGCTATATCTCCTCTTTGTATGTGAAAATATGGAGTGTGCCTCCCGACTGTCTCTGCCACTAAAAAAAAAAAAAAAAATCACAAAAAAAAGTGTAAAATGTCTCTCTCTGCTCACCATACTTGAGCTTTGTTTTCCTTCTTTTTCAAAACCCCTTTCCCCCACCTGGGTGAGGGGGGTTTAATTACACAGGTCAATTTATCCTCTTTACTAATTACTTTTTCTCTTCATGTTGGTGCATTCTTTGAGTTGGCAACACTAAAGTCCAGGGGCCTTTCTGGCTGAGAGAACCTGCCCAGAAAGGGTGGGGAGAAGAAAGAAGCTGAGATGACATTGAGGGTGTTCTTTTACTAGAGCTGGGAGAAGTGGCTGACCTCTACCTCACTGTATCTAGGTATATAACCTTTGACAATGAAAAATGGTCAGGAGACACTTGCCACAGTGCCTGGCACTGAGCACTGGATAAGCAGTGACTGTTCGTTATTTACATCCTTCTAGTCAAGAAGCTGGTTTACTTAGTTATTTCTTTACTTTTTTCCCTGAAGCCCAAACTGCCATTTACCCTTGGGCTTTCCAGGAGGAATTTCTGGCATATGAGTGCCATGCTTCCATGCTTTAATTTCCAGTTGTATAATTTTAATATGAACTTCATAACTTTTCTTGCTCCTTTGCTACATTTCCTTTTTTTTTTTTTTTTTTTTCTAAAAAAACCACCTTC
>NW_006783002.1:1844022-1873153 GCF_000442215.2 Lipotes vexillifer
CCTTTTTTTTTTTTTTTTTCCTAAAGAAGCAACTGTCATGAGCATCTAGCTAGCAGAAAATGGCATGTAAGTCTTCCTACTAAGAGTTATACTGAGAATGTTGCTTTGGAGGTTCCCTTGGACCTTTCAAGGCAGCTTCCAAGAAGTCAGAGAGATTTGTGGTTTAGGGGGAAAAGCTTAGTTGCCTCTAGCTTTTAGGGACTTAACAATTTAGTGAAGGTGCAGGGCAGGGTTGAAATGTGGATATGACTAGATGATTGGAAGGTCCCTGTCATCCTGTAAGTAGCAGTGCCAGGAATTATAGAAACATTCAGAGTTGGGTCCTGACCAGGTGATGGGGACAGGAAGTGGGAGTGGTGCATAGATTGCAAAAAGTAAATTCATACAAATGCCCCAAGGCTGAGTTCCTGAAAATGTGAATGGTGGACCACCTGCAGCAAAGTCACCCAGGAATGCATGTAAAAAAATGCAAATTGTTGAGCCCACATCAACCTAGTGGGTGCAGGTACTTGGGGTCAGGCCAAGGAATCTACATTTTACCCAGGTTTGCAAGGGAATTTTGTGTATAATAAAATTGGGGATCATCAGTAACATGAGAAAGAAATGGAAGGAAGTAAAAGCAATTCAGTTCTAACTGAAGCTAGGGTATCAGTGTGCTAAGAACAGCTTATCATGTAATCAGCACCCTATCACTGTGAAATAATTACACTCACTCCCACTTCTACTGAGGAAACTGAGTTACAGAGAGACCAAGAGATTTGCCAAAGGACATGAAGTTTACCAGTGGTAGAGGCAGGATTTAAACTCAGGCTGTCTGACACCAGAGCTTGTTTTCCTAACCAGTACAATAAACTTCCTCTTACAGGTAGATGCATATAATTCAACTTAACTCATTGTTATTGAGTAAGCATCACATGTAAAAACACCAGGAGTTAATTTCCGTTTGTTTAATTGTTTGTTTTGGGGAGGGTAAAAATACTAATAAAGTGAAACCTACACATATAATCCTGGGTAGGAACTGATATGTGCAAAAGGGGCTTCAATGCTATAATAAATAATGTGCTTTATTAGCAAAATTAACTATCCAGTGATAGAATTTTACTTTATTTTTCAGTTTTAGAGAATTTATACTAATAAAATAGATTGAGGTTTCAGTTTTATAAAGTGGGAAATGGAGAAGTGATGCAAATTCTGTCATTACTGATACCTGAGGCCTGGTATGGCGGTAATTCCATTGGGCATGGAGTTAGGTGCTCTGGGTACAGATTTTGAGCCACGTCACTTAACATCCTTAAACCTCCATTTTCTTATTTGTAAAATGAAAAGAAAATAACAATACCTACCTACCTACCCACCATAAAATATCAGCATGTGTTAATGCATATAAAAGCAACAATAAAAACAACTTTCATAAACTAGTGTGTAATTCGTAGGGATGGTGTTACTAAATGGCAAACTCCTTGGGAATAATGACCAAGACTCATGTGATGACCCAGCACAACACTTAATGCTTACACGATGTTTAGTAAATAGTTGCTATAGAAATAAGATTAATCATCTGAGTTTCTCTAATAGATATATGAGTAATGGAATGTGTAAGCAACAAATGACATTCATAAACTTTTGTTTTTGTGAAGTGTTCCTTACCCACCTTACAAAGAAAGCTGCAGAGCTATGTAAAGTGAGAAGGTCAGTGTTTATTTTCTTACTGTGAAAATCAACCTTTTTTTCAACGTTTCTATATATTTTTACATTGATTTAAAAACTAACCACCTTACATTGAAGCCCATCTCTCCAGTCCCATAAAATATCTTAACTTCTGGTCCTATTTAAAACCAGTTCTCTAACTCTGCATAATATACATGTCCCTCAAAAAATGTTGTTTAATAAAAGTAGCAAAGAAAGGGAAAACAATTCTGAAAAAAGGAAAAACATGCTAACGGGGCAATAAGAAACTCCAAGATTTGTATTCAATGTTAACAGACATATACATACGTATACATTTTGTTCTTTCACTACAGTTTGAAGTTTTCTCGAGATTTTCTTCTGCTTAGCAAAGGAAAGCCAAGTGACCTGACAAAGTGATATGAACAGATGTGTCTGCCCTGCAGAAATGTCTAAAAGAGAAATCTTGGTTTGAGTGCCAAGTTCTATCCATAAGAATGGATATATGACTCATTTCCTCCAAGGATTCATCAAGGGACCTTGACCACTCACTTCTCTCTGGCCCATATGTAAAACAGGCCCATCTATAAAATCCTAGGCATGGGTGGGTAAAGGTTAAGGTGCTGAGGTCCTTTGGAGCTCTAGCTTACTAGAGTCATCTCCAGAATATATAAATATATCTATAGAGTACATCTATCTATCTACTTCTATATTTCTATAGAATCTATATCTATAGAATCTATCTATATTTAAAGAATATATATCCATATCTATCCATCTATCCATCCATCCATCCATCTGTCCACCCCTCCCTCCCTCCCAATTTGGTACATTTCCCTAAAGAGAAGACTGAAGATCTGAGTGTTATAGAAGAAAGAACATCATGGGGTTTGAAGACTCCCATGTCTGCTCATTAATTTATTATTTATTTAACACTCACTGACTGAGGTTGCTGCTCTCTGCTGAGACTATAAAAGGAGGTAAAAGTATATAAGGGGACACGCGCAAGTAATGTGACAATATCAGACTATGATATGATCAATGATACCATAGCAGCAAGCATAGGGTCTTCTGAAAACAAAGACATGGATCACAGAACCCGCCTGAGTAGTTAAAAAAAAAAAGGCTTTAAAGAGGAAATGATGATTATATTAAATTCAAGGGAATGGGTAAAAGTAAGCAAGGAAAGTTAGACTAATCTGATTTCAAATCCTAATTTCACCATTTACTGACCTTGGCAACATACTCATGTCTTCTGAGCCTGAGACCTTCCTTTGAAAAAGAATGGCAATAATGCTTCTTCATATGGTTTGGGAGAAACTACAGGTGAAGGTAGGTTTAAAGCACTCATAGCAGTGCCTGGCATACACTAAGAGCATAATAAATATTGATCCCTTCTTTCAAAGGAATGAGCATAAGGAACACAGTTTTTTTCTTGATTAAGACATTTATTATCGTTGTCCTTTTGAACATGAAATAGGATCATGGATAGTAAGGGAAATGCCTTTTCTTTTCTCTTTCTCCTCTTTTTGCTCATATCCACCTTTCTTGGGATTAAAGCACCATAAGGAGGCTTTTCAAAAACAAGGCCAGATACTGTTCTAAGCACTTTCCATATTTTGTTATTTAACCCATATAAAAATTTTTGCCTTAATGGACAGGTACCTGTTGTTATCCCAATTTTCCATTTGAAGAAAATGAATCACAGTGAATTTAAAAATTGCTAAATGATCAAATTGGAATTCAGATTTAGGCTGCCTGTCTCCAGAATCTGTTCCCTTAATCACTGTACAACACACACATCTATGACAGAATGTGTCTACTATATATGATAATAACCCACAAATGATCTCTAGACTGAAAAGAGAAGTCCAAAGACAGAACAAGATGAGCACTAGCACGAAGTATGTGTGACAGGAGAAAAGCCCATAGTAGACTGAGAAGGTTCTGGAAGAGCAAAGGAAATTTGGTTCTGCCTGTGCAGTACCTGTTGTATCTTCTTGCTTCCCAACAGGACACTGAGGATATCAGCTATCTACTCTGCCCTTCTCACATGACGTAGGGGAAACTGATCCCATCACTAGCTTTAGAAATAAATTCCAATCATTCTAAATCATTCCAAACGTACAGAATCATCTCTCTATATACTCTTATTGCTCCAGCAACATAGGTTGGCCCCATAAAAGCTAAAAAGGACTTATACTGCATACACTGGAATTTGCCTCCCTGTCTGAAATGGATGTAGGTATGGAAACATTTTGTTTGTTGAGATTAGTAGACACATGAGGCCATGATGAGTCGCCCTGAAGATAAACTTGACAATGAGAAGGACAGAACAAAGAGAATCCAAGGAAGCAGAGCCAGACACCTGTTATACTCACCACTGGTTGTGTTCATACCTCTATACCGCTTATAATTTGCAAATTAGATGACAAAAAAATAACCACATTACTTAAGTCACTTTAAGTTTTCTGTTACTTGAAGCAAAAAAAAAATGTAATTTTTATTTCTTTGGAGGCAACACAGGAAAGGGTTTTATAACGGGAATGTTCAACAGTATTCGATGTTTTAGAAAAAAGAATTATAATTTTGAAAAATCTCATGATACAGATATAAACTTCTGATCTCTAAATTATTTGGCCAGCCAGGCCAGGGTGAATCTAGGAAATGTCTAACACATATCACTGAATGCCCAGAGTATTAAGGGAAGGGATGTGAGGTAGGAATGGAAGGACCAAGTAAACCTCACCATTCAGTTCCTTGGAAGTTTATTCAGTTATAAAGGTTCATGCCTGCAAATGATGCTGCGCATTTATATGTATTCAATCTTTCATACTTCATCCAAAAAGATAGGCTCTAGCTCTGAGGATCCCATGTAATAAAGTTGGAAGGACTCTGTAATTAACCCTAGAGTAATTACCTTCACACCAAGCAAACTACTCTGGAGTAGGCAAGTGGCCTACCTGCCAAGAACCATGTTATAATAAGGTTGGAGAGAGCAATTTCTAACATTTTTCCCATGGTGTATGAACTTTAATGGAGCCGAATGCCAGTCATCCATGGAGCGATGCAGAGAAGATCAAGGTAAGTGAAAGTCTGCAAAGCTCTACTTTAAGCACCAATTTCCATCTTTAGCGTTACCTGGGTATTACACATATGTCATCCAGCTGCATCATAAAATCAAAGAAGCTGAGACATTCGAGAGATCTAAGAGGTCATGAAGACCAGCCTGCTTCCCAGGGTGAGATTCCTTTCAACACACCCCTGACAGGCAACTGAATAATTTCTACTTACATGCCTTCTGGGAGCCAATGCTGGGAAATCAAAAATACAGGCTTGGAGCCAAACAGACTTGTGTTAATGTTAATCTCTGACACTCATTATTTGTAATCTAAGAAACCTGTGTATTAGTTTCCTTTTTTAAGATGGTTAAAACACAGTTTAATTCCACAACACTGCTTTGGTAGAATAATTTGTTTTGAGAAAAACAATATTAGTTTTCTGTCTTTTCCCTTTTGTTGTCAGACTTTCAGAGTTTTTATAAAATTCTACAAGCTATGAATCTATAATTGGCCTCCCTGCAATACCTTCTCACTGATCCTCATGTCCTGTTCCTGGGAATTCATAGACTGTGGCTGTTTTCTCCAGAGACCTCTTCTTCTACCCTAGGGGAAGATAGTACTTGAACCCTGGCGGTAAGACTTTTGACTTCAAATCAGCCTGAGATTTCAGCTCTTGTGAGAAAACTCTTCCTAAGGTTGTTTAATTATTTTCATTGAAGTAGCGTAAAGGTCAGTGAGCTTTTAGCAAAGGAATTAACGCTTCTGGCCTCTAGCATCCAATTCTCTAATGAGAGAGTTGGATTAAGGTATTTTATGATTGTCATCTATAAAAACTGTATCTTGTCATATGATTTCAGAACTCTTTATTGAGCATCTTTGTATACTCACAAGTCTGTAAATGTTTCATAAATATGGCTATCTGAATTAAATGTAACATTTCAGATGTGTGCTCACTGCAAGTGAGAATATGATACATAATAATCTGTCATCTGGATGCTATACACCTATTAAAATAACAGTTCTATTAATTTCCTGAGTGGTTGTATCACACGGCCCATTTGTTTTTACTTTACAAAAATCTCTAGATTTTTTTTTTCCCCTACCCAAGTCCTGAGTTGAAATTGCAGCTTTACTGGCTTTGTAATGCCAGATATGATACTTAGCTTCTAAGGCCCTAATTTTCCATCTGTAAAACTGAAATAATACCTACATAAGGAATTTTTGGAGGATTAAGTTAGGTGATGTACACAAAGTACTTTATATCCCACAAAGAACAGAAGTTTGACAAGTGTACTTTCTTTATGCTTTTCAACTCTCTTGTTTGTTCCTAACCCCTTAAGTGGAAGTGGAAGTGAGAGAGACAATGGTATATACTTGGTGGCTTAAGAGAGAAAGAGACCAAAATTAGGAAGGATCAACCATTTCATCATCTCTAGCATCTGCTGACAACAGTTCTCAGACAAGTATAGGGACTGCAGGAATTCCACTGGATCATTATAATACTATTAGTGTGTGAGAGACACACGCACACACAAAAATACATACCACACTCCAGATCCTAACAGCATTTGTGTCAGTGAGGATGTGAAACAGAAGCTGGTTTTTTGTTGTTCACCTGCCTCTAAAAGGAACTGACAGTTTTCTACTTTAAGTTGATGGCTTCCTGAGTTTATGGATTGAATCCCCAATTCTTTAGAACAAAGTTGGAAGGATGGAAAGGATTCTCATCAATTCTACACATTCAGTCTTTGTGACTAATGAGAAAGTTCACCCATTTTAGCCATCCTTTCATTACTGGTTCCACTCTGCTAATAAGTGCCATCAAAAATAGCCAGCCTGACAAAATGGCTTTCCTGTAGAGAAAGTTCTTTTCCCTTTTTTCCTACTTAATTAGCTGCACTTTAGGTAGGGTGGTTGGGGGGAACTAGGAACAGTATTTAAAGCTCTAGGGAGGACCGTACTATGGCCTACTACAACAAACCAAATCCAATCAAGTGAATCAGTTTAAACCAAACAGACCATATTTTACTAAATGTACCTTAATTGGTAGAGAATGTATCGTGTGATTTTAAAATGGCATTTTAATGACCCTGGGGAGCAAAAACACTCATTTGAGCTTAAAATTTGTTCATCCCCTGATTCAACAACTCTTAATTGAGTAGCTACTATTCTGGGCAATTTAGCTTGGTGGTATGCCATGGATATTTGAGTTAGAAAACTTAGATTAGATTTCCATTTTCACCATTTTCTAGAAAGTCTTCTTTTGTAATCCACTTAAAGCTAATTTCTGTAAAATGGAGATAATATTGATTTCACAGGGTTAATTACAATAATGAGATAATATAGCAAATAATAGGCAATTAATAAATGGAGGAAATTGTCTTGCTGTTGTTCATGTTAAAAATAATGAAAAAAAAACAAAACAAAACTTTGGGATTTTCCCAGAGGAAATTTTCTTTGAAGCTTGGAAGCCTAAGTTAACATAAATAAACTAAATACTACCAGAGGTTAATTGCAAAAAGATTAACTTATAATGGACTTTGAAGGTGCTGTGTATGTTTAAATCTCAGATGAATAATCTTTCTCCTTTTTTGGGGGATTAACTAAAATTCCAAGATGATACAGAGTAAAGTAATTCAGAAACAGAAAAACAAATACTGTATGCTAACGCATATATATGGAATCTAAAAAAAATGGTACTGAAGAACCTAGGGGTAAAGGGAAAAACAAACAAACAAAACAAAACAAAACAGAAAGAACCTAGGGGCAGGGCAAGAATAAAGACATAGACATAGAGAACGGACTTGAGAACACAGGGTGGGAGGGGAAGCTAGGGCGAAGTGAGAGAGTGGCATTGACATATATACACTACCAAATGTAAAATAGATAGCTAGTGGGAAGCAGCTGCATAGCACAGGGAGATCACGTCACAGGGTGACCACCTGGAGGGGTGGGATAGGGAGCATGGGAGGGAGGCTCAAGAGGGAGGAGATATGGGGATATGTGTATACATATAGCTGATTCACTTTGTTGTACAGCAGAAACACAACATTGTAAAGCAATTATACTCCAATAAAGATGTAAAAAAACAATAGAACCATCTCCTGAATATTCAATTTGTATAAAACATATTATTCTAGTACAGCTGAAACCAGCTTCATAGAATAACCTCATCCTCACTACTTCCCTAGCAATCACTTATGCATAAATTGAGGTTAAAAAATATCAGCAACTCACTTTTTATAAGCCTATGAAAATGAAACAATTGGGGAAATACTAGTAAATTATAGTATATCAACATGAAATTATATTGTTTTGTCATTAAAATAATAATTTTAAGATGATGTAGAAAAGCAGCTTTTTTAAAACTACAAAAAACACAAGGCACCTTGTAGGTGACACCAGCCAGCATCCATTTTTCCTTTGGTACCTTATCTGATTTTACTGAGCAATATTCCTGCCTTATCTTTTAGGCAGCCAAATTCTGGATTGATTTGCTTGCTTTATGGTATTGTCACTGAAAGGGATTGGTTTAGAAGTATGCACATAACATGGTTCTGAGCCCACCCTGGGCCCCCCCTCTAGCCCCTCCTGCTCTGGCACTGCTCCTGCTAAGACAGAAACTGCCATTACCAAGTCGTGTGTGAAGACTGGAGGAGTAGGGCCAGCTTGGGTCCTGGTCCTGCCTCTAGTGAGGGCAGAGACTGCCATTGCCATCACATATATGCCATGCACAGGGGAAGGAGCAAAACCAGCTCAGGACCTGGCCCTGCCTCTAACCAGAGTGAGAACCCAGAGCCAGCTCAGAAGTATAGCTCAAAACCCTCAGGCACCAGCCACATCCCCAACCAAAGGGAAGACTGCCATCACACCCGGGAGAAGCCCAACTCCCTCAGGGCTCCTGCTCTAGCACTTCAGGCCCCACTCCTACCCCCCAATAAGGCAGCAAACACCACTGAACCTAGGAGGATCCCTGGCTCATACCTAGCTCCAGCTCTAGCGCCTCTGACTCTATCCCTACCACCAAGTTGGCAGCTGCCAACACACCCAGGAGAAGATGCAGCCCAAGCTCACTTCAGATCTAGCTCTCCCACCAAAGCCACTGGGTATATGCAGACTGCATAGGGATGCTCCCAAACAAGGACATGCTCCCAAGACCAGGATAGCTAACTGTTTTGCTTAATTTCATATCGACAAAGAGAGAAAGTCAAAAAAAAAAAAAAAAAAAAAAAAGGGGGGTAAAAAAAAAAAAAAAAAAAAAAGAGAGGAGAGAGGACTAAGTTTCAAATGAGAGAACAAGGTAAAATATCAGAAAAATATATTCCACTGAAACAGAGATAAATAATTTATCTGATAAAGAGTTCAAAGCAACAGTAATAAAAATGCTAAATGAACTTGGGAAAAGAAGAGAAGAACTTAATGAGGACATCAACAAAGTACTAAAAAATACATTTTAAAAAATCAAAGCTGAAGAATACAGTAACTGAAATAAAAAATAGGCTAGGAAGAATTAACAGCAGATGAGACGATAGAGAAAAATGCATAAGTGACCAGGAAGATAGAATAGTGGAAATCACTCAATCAGCACAACAAAAAGAAAAAAGAAATTAAAAAAATAAGGATAGTTATTTTTAAGGGACTATCTAGGACAGTCCCTTAAGGGACTTCTAGGACAACATCAAGTGTACAAATATTTGCATTATAGGGGTTCCAGGAGGAGAAGCAAGGAAGGGACAGAGAACATATTTGAAGATATAATAGCTGAAGACCTCATTAACCTGAAAAAGGAAACAAAAATCCAGTTCCAGGACACACAGAAATTCCCAAACAACATGAACCCAGAGACTCACACCAAGACATATCATAATTAAAATGGCAAAAATTAAAGATAGAGAAATAATTTTAAAGGCACCAAGAGAAGCAAAGAGCGACATACAAGGGAACCCCCCATACAGCTATCAGCTGATTTTTTCAGTAGGGACTTTGAAGGTCATAAGGGAGTGGTATAATATATTTAAAGTGCTGAAAGAAAATAAACAAACAAATAAAAAAACAACCTACAACCTAGGATAATCTACCCAGCAAGGTTATTGCTCACAACTGAAGGAGAGAGAAATATAATAGTTTCTTATACAAGAAAAAACTAACAGATCATCACTACTAAATTAAACTTATAAGAATGTTAAAGGGTCTTCTTTAAGTGCAAAAGAAAATGCTATAACAAGAAGTAAGAAAATATAGGAAGGAAAAAATTCTCCGTGGTAAAGGCAAACAAATAGTAAAGACAATAGATCAACCACTTAAGCTACTCCAAAGGTTAAAAGAGAAAAATTGTAAAATCAACTGTAATTACAATGAATAGCTAAAGGTAGACATTAAAATGTGAAATATGACATCAAAATCTGGGGGAAGGGAGTAAAAAATGTAAATCTTTTAGAATGTGTTTGAACTTACATGACTACCAATTTAAAACATCTAAATATACTATATTTATAGTTTGACATATATGAACTTCATGGTAACCACAAATCAAAAACCTACAATAAATACAAGAAATAAAATAAAATAAAGAGAAAGCTACCCTACCCAAAGATAATACTAAAAAAAGTCATCAAACCACAAAGGAAGAAACTAAAAGAAGAAGAAAATAATAGAAGAACTACAAAAATAACCAGAAAACAAATAACAAAATGGCAATAAATACATACTAATCAATAATCAGTTTAAATTTTAAAGGACTAAATGCTCCAATCAAAAGACATAGGGTGGTTGACTGGATTAAAAAAAAAAAAAAATGACCCATCTATATGTTGCCTACAAGAGACTCACTTCAGACCTAAAGACAGCTGCATATAGAAAGTGAGGGGATAGAAAATAAATTTTCCACACAAACTGAAAGAAAAGAAAGCTGGAGTAGCAATACTCATATCAGACAAAGTAGACTTTAAAACAAAGGCTACAACAAAAGACAAAGGATGACATTATATAATAATAAAGGGATCAAACCAAGAAGCAAATTCAACATTCATAAACATATATGCAACTAATGTAGGTATACCTAAATATATAAAGCAAATATTAACAGACATAATGGGAGAACTTGACAGTAGTACAATAATGGTAGGGGATGTTATCACCCCACTTACATTAATGGATCGATCATCCAGATAGAAAATCAATAAGGAAACTGTGGCCTTAAATGAAACACTAAACCAGATGAACTTAATAGATGTTTAGAACATTACATCCAAAAAGAGCAAAATACACATTCTTTATAAAAGCACATGGAACTTTCTTCAGCACAGATCACATGCTAGGCCACAAAATAAGTCTCTATAAATTTAAGAAGACTGAAATTATACCAAACTTCTTTACTGACCATGACGGTATAAAACTAGAAATCAATTACAGAAAGAAAAATGGAAAAACACAAACACATGGAGACTAAAATACTTGGTACTCAAATCCCAGTGGGTCAAAAAAGAAACAAAAGAAGAAATCAGAAAATACCTTGAGACAAATGAAAATAAAAACCCAACTTTCCAAAAATCTATGAGTTGCAGCAAAAACAGTTCTAAGGGTGAAGTGTATAGGAATACAGTCTTACCTCAGAAAATAAGAAAAATGTGAAATAAACAACCATCAACAAAGGAAGGAAATAACAGAAATCAGAAAAAAAAAAAAAAAGAGAGAGACCAAAAAATAGCAATAAAACTGTGAGCTGGTTTTTTGAAAAGATAAACAAAATTGATAAACCTCTACCCAGGCTCACCAAGAAGGAAAGAGAGAGGACTCAAATAAATAAATTAAGAAATTAAAGAGGAGTTACAACCTATTTCACAGAAATACAATCACAAGAAAATACTATGAACAGTTATATGCCGAGAAATTGGGCAACATAGAAAAAAATGGATAAATTCTTAGAAACATAATCTTCCAAGACTGAATCAGAAAATAATACATAATCTTGTATTGAAACTGAATCAGTAATTTAAAATCTCCCAACAAACACAAGTCCAGGACTGGATGGCTTCAAAAGGGAATTCTACCAAATATTTAAAGGGTTAATACCTATCCTCAAACTATTCCCAAAAAATTAAGAGAAGGAAGGACTTTGAAACTAACTCTATGAGACCAGAATTACCCTAATACAAAAACCAGACAAAGACCACACCAAAAAAGAAAATTACAGGCCTGTAATTTTCATATCCCTGATTACACAGATGTAAATATCCTCAACCAAATATTAGAAAACCAAATTCAACAATACATTAAAAGGATCATAGATTTATTCCAGGGATAAAATTATTTATTTATTCCAATAAATAAGAGATTTATTTCAGGAACGCAAGGATGGTTTAACGCCCATAAATCAATCAATGTGATACTACATTAACAAAACAAAGGATAAAAATCACGTGATCATCTCAATAGACACAGAAAAAGCATTTGATAAAATTTAACACCCAGTCATGAGAAAAAGAGGGGATAATGATAGTAGCTTCCTCCTCCATAGTTGTAATGAGGATTAAATGAGTATTTTTAGATAACACTTAGTAGAATGTTGGCTGCAAAGTGTTGTATAAATTATAAATAAAATAAATAAAATATTTATTGGCAACCAAATATGAAGTGAGATAACATGATAAAAAAAAAAAGGAGAAGGTTTTCAACTAGACAATGACCAAGTTTTTGAGGATTTTAGAATCTTGGTGGTGGAAATGACACAGGAGAATAATTACAGTAAAAAGTATAAAGGTCTAAGTTCCAGAAAAGTAAGTAAAAGGTTTTGTTATGTTGCTTAAAGTTTACAAAGAACATTTTTACATGTTATTTCATTTAATTCTCCTGCCATTTCTGAGAGTCATATATATCGTTGCTATCATTCTGTTGAAGCAACTAAGTTTGGAGGATGGTAGATGATAAAATATTAATGACTATAAGTAGTTGAACTTCCTGCCGGACCTCTGATTTCAAATCACAATTCTTTTATTCATTCACTTATGCATTTACTCATCTATTCATGAAAACTTATTTGTGCTTCACACGCGTTTCACATAGTAGCCAAACTGCCTGAAATATTTAATGTGATTCCCTAACACCAGAGGTATTGCAAAAATCAGCACTCCTGCGAGTGATTGTTGGCCCCAAAGGGCAAGGGGGATGAGAATATTTACATGGAGTTTGTACTAATAAACAACTGAGTTGAATAGTGACCAGGCACCCTTTTGTACAAGGGGACCAGTTATTTATTTACCAACATTCCTCCACTTCCCCCTTTTAAGCCATCTTGGCTAAAATGCCATGGAAATACTGAAACAGGAGAGCATATTAAAGCTGGAGGAAGGGAAGAACACTGACTGCCTCCTGAAAAAGGTGAACGGTGAAAGAACACCTGTGTGCTTCCCCTCCAGGTCACTGAACAAACACATCCAGTTCACAAAAAGACGCTAGAGTGCCTAAAAGAAATGTGGCCCCGGTGTAGCAATCGCTCTCTCGAGCTCCTCCAGGACACTCCCATTTTCTCTCAGACATTTCACTTTCATTATTATTACTATTATAGTTATCATAAAGCTATAGAGGATACGGTATTAAAAGGGGGGAAACACGGAGATAAAAATAATTGACATTCTGTTAAATGGACTTCCCTACTTTTTCTATACATATTTTATTTATTTATTTACTTTTTAAAATATCTTTATTGCAGTATAATTGCTTTACAATGGTGTGTCAGTTTCTGCTTCATAGCAAAGTGAATCAGTTATACATATACATATGTTCCCATATCTCTTCCCTCTTGCGTCTCCCTCCCTCCCACCCTCCCTATCCCACCCCTCTAGGTGGCCACAAAGCACTGAGCTGATCTCCCTGTGCTATGCAGCGGCTTCCCACTAGCTATCTATTTTACGTTTGGTAGTGTATACATGTCCATGCCACTCACTCACTTTGTCACAGCTTACCCATACCCCTCCCCATATCCTCAAGTCCATTCTCTAGTAGGTCTATGTTTTTATTCCTGTCTTACCCCTAGGTTTTTCATGGCAATTTTTTTTTCTTACATTCCATATATATGTGTTAGCATACGGTATTTGTCTTTCTCTTTCTGACTTACTTCACTCTGTATGACAGACTCTTGGTCCAGTCACCTCACTACAAATAACTCAATTTCATTTCTTTTTATGGCTGAGTATTATATTCCATTGTATATATATGCCACATCTTCTTTATCCATTCATCCGATGATGGACACTTAGCTTGCTTCCATGTCCTGGCTATTGTAAATAGAGCTGCAATGAACATTTTGGTACATGACCCTTTTTGAATTTTGGTTTTCTCAGGGTATATGCCCAATAGTGGGATTGCAGGGTCATATGGTAGTTCTATTTGTAGTTTTTTAAGGAACCTCCATACTGTTCTCCATAGTGGCTGAACCAATTCACATTCGCACTAGCAGTGCAAGAGTGTTCCCTTTTCTCCACACCCTCTCCAGCATTTATCGTTTGTAGATATTTTGATGATGGCCATTCTGACCGGTGTGAGGTGATATCTCATTGCAGTTTTGATTTCTATTTCGCTAATGATTAATGATGTTGAGCATTCTTTCATGTGTTTGTTGGCAATCTGTATATCTTCTTTGGAGAAATGTCTATTTAGGTATTCTGCTCATTTTTGGATTGGGTTGTTTGTTTTTTTGTTATTGAGCTGCATGAGCTGCCTGTAAATTTTGGAGATTAATCCTTTGTCAGTTGCTTCATTTGCAAATATTTTCTCCCATTCTGAGGATGGTCTTTTGCTCTAGTTTATGATTTCCTTTGCTGTGCAAAAGCTTTGAAGTTTCATTAGGTTCCATTTGTTTCTTTTTGTTTTTATTTCCCTTTCTCTAGGAGGTGGGTCAAAAAGGATCTTGCTGTGATTTATGTCATAGAGTGTTCTGCCCATGGTTTCCTCTAAGAGTTTGATAGTTTCTGCTCTAACATTTAGGTCTTTAATCCATTTTGAGATTATTTTTGTGTATGGTGTTAAACAGTGCACTAATCTCATACTTTTACAAGTACCTGTCCAGTTTTCCCAGCACCACTTATTGAAGAGGCTGTCCTTTCTCCACTGTACATTCCTGACTCCTTTATCAAAGATAAGGTGACCATATGTGCGTGGGTATATCTCTGGGCTTTCTATCCTGTTCCATTGATCTATATTTCTGTTTTTGTGCCAGTACCATACTGTCTTGATTACTGTAGCTTTGAAGTATAGTCTGAACTCAGGTAGCCTGATTCCTCCAGCTCCGTTTTTCATTCTCAAGATTGCTTTGGCTATTCGGGGTCTTTTGTGTTTCCATACAAATTGTGAAAGTTTTTGTTCTAGTTCTGTGAAAAATGCCAGTGGTAGTTTGATAGGGATTGCATTGAATCTGTAGATTGGTTTGGGTAGTAGAGTCATTTTCACAATGTTGATTCTTCCAATCCAAGAACATGGTGTATCTCTCCATCTATTTGTATCATCTTTAATTTCTTTCATCAGTGTCTTATAATTTTCTGCATACAGGTCTTTTGTTTCCCTAGGTAGGTTTATTCCTAGATATTTTATTCTTTTTGTTGCAATGGTAAATGGGAGTGTTTTTTTTTAATTTCACTTTCAGATTTTTCATCATTAGTGTATAGAAATGCCAACAATTTCTGTGCATTAATTTCGTATCCTGCTACTTTACCAAATTCATTGATTAGCTCTAGTAGTTTTCTGGTAGCATCTTTAGGTTTCTCTATATATAGTATCATGTCATCTGCAAACAGTGACAGCTTTACTTCTTCTTTTCCGATTTGGATTCCTTTTATATCCTTTTCTTCTCTGATTGCTGTGGCTAAAACTTCCAAAACTATGTTGAATAAGAGTTGTGGGAGTGGGTAACCTTGTCTTGTTCCTGATTTTACTGGAAATGGTTTCAGTTTTTCACCATAGAGGATGATGTTGGCTGTCGGTCTGTCATATATGGCCTTTATTATGTTGAGAAAAGTTCCCTCTATGCCTACTTTCTGCAGGGTTTTTATCATAAGTGGATGTTGAATTTTTTCGAAAGCTTTCTCTGCATCTATTGAGATGATCATGTGGTTTTTCTCCTTCAATTTGTTAATATGGTGTATCACGTTGATTGATTTGCATATAGTGAAGAATCCTTGCATTCCTGGAATAAACCCCACTTGATCATGGTGTATGATCCTTTTAATGTGCTGTTGGATTCTGTTTGCTAGTATTTTGTTGAGGAATTTTGCATCTATGTTCATCAGTGATATTGGCCTGTAGTTTTCTTTCTTTGTGACATCTTTGTGTGGTTTTGTTATCAGGGTGATGGTGTCCTTGTAGAATGAGTTTGGGAGTGTTCCTCCCTCTGCTATACTTTGGAAGAGTTTGAGAAGGATAGGTGTTAGCTCTTCTCTAAATGTTTGAAAGAATTCGCCTGTGAAGCCATCTGGTCCTGGGCTTTTGTTTGTTGGAAGATTTTTAATCACAGTTTCAATTTCAGTGCTTGTGATTGGTCTGTTCATATTTTCTATTTCTTCCTGGTTCAGTCTCGGAAGGTTGTGCATTTCTAAGAATTTGTCCATTTCTTCCAGGCTGCCCATTTTAATGGCAAATATTTGCTTGTAGTAATCTCTCATGATCCTTTGTATTTCTGCAGTGTAAGTTGTTACTTCTCCTTTTTCATTTCTAATTCTATTGATTTGAGTCGTCTCCCTTTTTTTCTTGATGAGTCTGGCTAATGGTTTATCAATTTTTTTAATCTTCTCAAAGAACCAGCTTTTAGTTTGATTGATCTTTGCTATCGTTTCCTTCATTTCTTTTTCATTTATTTCTGATCTGATTTTTATGATTTCTTTCCTTCTGCTAACTTTGGGTTTTTTTTGTTCTTCTTTCTCTAATTGCTTTAGGTGGAAGGTTAGGTTGTTTATTCGAGATGTTTCCTGTTTCTTAAGGTAGGATTGTATTGCCATAAACTTCCCTCTTAGAACTGCTTTTCCTGCATCCCATAGGTTTTGAGTCATCATGTCTCCATTGTCATTTGTTTCCAGGTATATTTTTTATTTCCTCTTTGATTTCTTCAGTGATCACTTTGTTATTAAGTAGTGTATTGTTTAGCCTCCATGTGTTTGTATTTTTTACAGATTTTTTCCTGTAAATGATATCTATTGTCATATCATTGGGGTAGGAAAAGATAATTGATACTTTTTCAATTTTCTTAAATTTACCAAGGCTTGATTTATGACCCAAGATATGATCTATCCTAGAGAATGTTCCATGAGAGGAAAGTGTATTCTGTTGTTTTTGGATGGAATGTCCTGTAAATATCAGTTAAGTCCATCTTGTTTAATGTATCATTTAAAGCTTGTGTTTCCTATTTATTTTCATTTTGGTTGATCTGTCCACTGGTGAAAGTGGGGTGTTAAAATCCCCTACTATGTTTGTGTTACTGTCGATTTCTCCTTTTATGGCTGTTAGCATTTGCCTTATGTATAGAGGTGCTCCTATGTTGGGTGCATAAATATTTACAATTGTTATATCTTTTTCTTGGATTGATCCCTTGATCATTATGTAGTGTCCTTCTTTGTCTCTTCTAATAGTCTTTATTTTAAAGTCTATTTTGTCTGATATGAGAATTGCTACTCCAGCTTTCTTTTGATTTCCATTTGCATGGAATACCTTTTTCCATCCCCTCACTTTCAGTCTATATGTGTCTCTAGGTCTGAAGTGGCTCTCTTGTAGACACCAAATATACGGGTCTTGTTTATGTATCCATTCACCCAGAGTGTGTCCTTTGTTTGGAGCATTTAATCCATTTACATTTAAGGTAGTTATCGATATGTGTGTTCCTATTACCATTTTCTTAATTTTGGGGTGTTTGTTATTGTAGGTCTTTTCCTTCTCTTGTATTTCCTGCCTAGAGAAGTTCCTTTAGCATTTGTTTTAAAGCTGGTTTGGTGGTGCTGAATTCTCTTAGATTTTGCTTGTCTATAAAGGTTTTAATTTCTCCATTCAATCTGAATGAGATCCTGGCTGGGCAGAGTAATCTTGGTTGTCGGTTTTTCCCTTTCATCACTTTAAATGTGTCCTTCCACTCCCTTCTGGCTTGCAGAGTTTCTGCTGAATGATCAGCTGTTAACCTTATGGGGATTCCCTTGTATGTTATTTGTTGTTTTTCCCTTGCTGCTTTTAATATGTTTTCTTTGTATTTAGTTTTTGACAGTTTGATTAATATGTGTCTTGGCGTATTTCTCCTTGGATTTATCCTGTATGGGACTCTCTGTGCTTCCTGGACTTGATTAACTATTTCCTTTCCCATATTAGGGGGAAGTTTTACTATAATCTCTTCAAATATTTTCTCAATCCCTTTCTTTTTCTCTTCTTCTTCTGGGATCCCTATAATTCAAATATTGGTGTGTTTAATGTTGTCCCAGAGGTCTCTGAGTCTGCTCTCAATTCTTTTCATCTTTTTTTCTTTATTCTGCTCTGCAGTAGTTGTTTCCACTATTTTATCTTCCAGGTCAGTTATCTGTTCTTCTGCCTCAGTTATTCTGCTATTGAGCCCTTCTAGAGTACTCTTTTTTTTTTTTTTTTTTTTGCGATACACACATCTCTCACTGTTGTGGCCTCTCCCGTTGTGGAGCACAGGCTCCGGATGCGCAGGCTCAGCGGCCATGGCTCAGGGGCCCAGCCGCTCTGTGGCATGTTGGATCTTCCCTGACTGGAGCATGAACCCGTGTCTCTTGCATCGGCAGGCGCACTCTCAACCACTGTGCCACCAGGGAAGCCCTCTTCTAGAGTATTTTTAATTTAATTTATTGTGTTGTTCATCATTGCTTCTTTCCTCTTTATTTCTTCTAGGTCTTGTGAAATGCTTCTTGCATTTTCTCTATTCTATTTCCAAGATTTTGGATCATCTTTACTATCATTATTCTGAATTCTTTTTCAGGTAGACTGCCTATTTCCTCTTCATTTGTTAGGTCTGGTGGGTTTTTATCTTGCTCCTTCATCTGCTGTGTGTTTTTCTGTCTTCTCATTTTGCTTATCTTACTGTGTTTGGGGTCTCGTTTTTGCACGCTGCAGGTTCGTAGTTCCCGTTGTTTCTGGTGTCTGTCCCCAGTGGCTAAATTTGGTTCAGTGGGTTGTGTAGGCTTCCTGGTGGAGGGGACTATGCCTGTGTTCTGGTGGATGAGGCTTGTTCTTGTCTCTCTAGTGGGCAGGTCCACGTCTGATGGTGTGTTTTGGGGTGTCTGTGGCCTCATTATGATTTTAGGCAGCCTCTCTGCCAATGGGTGGGGTTGTGTTCCTGTCTTGCTAGTTGTTTGGCATAGGGTGTCCAGCACTGTAGCTTGCTGGTCGGTGAGTGAAGCTGGGTATTGGTGTTGAGTTGGAGATCTCTGGGAGATTTTCGCCATTTGATATTACGTGGAGCCGGGAGGTCTCTTGTGGACCAGTGTCCTGAAATTGGCTCTCCCACCCCAGAGGCACAGCACTGAGTCCTGGCTGCAGCACCAAGAGCCTTTCATCCACATGGCTCAGAATAAAAGGGAGAAGAAAGAAAGAAAAGAAAAGGAAAGAAAGAAAGAAAGAAAGAAAGAAAGAAAAAAAGAAAGAAAGAGAAAGAAGGAAGAAAAAATAAAATAAAGTAAGATAAAATTAAATAAAGTTATTAAAATTAAAAAATAATTATTAAGAAAAAAAGCAAAAGAGAAAACAACAACAAAAAGAAAGAGGGACGGACAGAACCCTAGCACAAATGGTGAAAGCAAAGCTATAGAGAGAAAATCACACACAGAATCATACACACTCACAAAAAGAGGAAAAGGGGAAAAAATAATATATCTTGCTCTCAAGGTCCACCTCCTCAAATTGGGATGATTCGTTGTCTATTCAGGTATTCCACAGATGCAGGGTACACAAGTTGATTGTGGAGCTTTAATCCGCTGCTTCTGAGGCTGCTGGGAGAGATTTCCCTTTCTCTTCTTTGTTCGCACACCTCCCGGGGTTCCGCTTTGGATTTGGCCCCGCTTCTGCGTATAGGTCGCCGGAGGGCGTCTGTTCTTTGCTCAGACAGGACGAGGTTAAAGGATCAGCTGATTCAGGGGCTCTGGCTCACTCAGGCCGGGGGGAGGGAGGGTTACAGATGCAGGGTGAGCCTGCGGCAGCAGAGGCCAGCATGACGTTGCACCAGCCTGAGGCGTGTCGTGCGTTCTCCCAGGGAAGTTGTCCCTGGATCACGGGACCCTGGCTGTGGCGGGCTGCACAGCCTCCCAGGAGGGGAGGTGTGGAGAGTGACCTGTGCTCTCACACAGGCTTCTTCATGGCGGCAGCAGCGGCCTTAGTGTCTCATGCCCGGCTCTGGGGGTCCACACTGTTACCTGCGGCTCGTGCCAGTCTCTGGAGTTCCTTTAAGCAGCGCTCTTAATCCCCTCTCTCCTAGTTTGTGGAAACCTTTACTCCTTCACAGCTTCCTCCCACTGGTGCGGGTCCCGTCCCTATTCTTTTGTCTCTGTTTATTCTTTTTTCTTTTGCCCTACCCAGGTACGTGGAGAGTTTCTTGCCTTTTGGGAGGTCTGAGGTCTTCTGCCAGCGTTCAGTGGGTGTTCCGTAGGAGTTGTTCCACGTGTAGATGTATTTCTGATATATCTGTGGGAAGGAAGGTGATCTCTGCATCTTACTCTTCCGCCATCTTCCCCCTCTCCCCATAATCTTCTATACATATTTTAAACAAACAACAAATATGCTAACAGAATATCGTTCTTCACTTGCTTTTTTTCGTGTGTTATATTATGAACATCTCTTGATTCCAAACCATAATATATATTCAGCACTATTTTTATGGTTGTGTTATAGTCCATGGAATGGAAAATGTATGTAATGAATTCTCCATGGATGGTATTTCTTATTGGTTTTTGAATTCTCCTGTTTGGCTCTGTCCTGCATCCCTCCCTCTCTTCATTCTTCCTTCCTCCTCCTCTCTCTTCAGTAGATACTGACTGATTGCCTTTCCAGTGCCAAGCTCACAGACAGAAGAACTAGAAATCCTTGAAGAGCAATGGAGTAAGAAGCTCAAAAGCCCCAGAGGCTGACAGATGAGCTGAACTGCAACTCTCACAGTCATACTTTGTGAAGCAAGACATGCACTTGTCTTTCTCAGGACTGACACACACTTTTGGAGGAACTAACTTGCATTTCTTTGGCATTCTCTTCCAAAATGGGACTTCTAGTTTAACTCTGCAACCCCACTCGTAAGTACCTCCCAGTGGCCCTTCCCATCTATTTCATCCTTCCCTCCCAATTTTTTCCTTCATTTTCTTATTTAGCTTCCTCCTTGTCCACATCCTTTCTCTCATCCTGCATAGATGTGCTTTGAATAATTTTTATTTTCTGTGATGGATGGCTTTCATCAGGAAGATTTTTTTCTTTTTTTTTCAGTACACCAGCCCCTCACTGCTGTGGCCTCTCCCGTTGAGGAGCACAGGCTCCGGATGCGCAGGCTCAGCGGCCATGGCTCACGGGCCTAGCCGCTCCGCGGCATGTGGGATCTTCCCAGACCGGGGCACAAACCTGTGTCCCCTGCATCAGCAGGCAGACTCTCAACCACTGCACCACCAGGGAAGCCCAGGAAGATTTTTTAAGAGTCAATAACTAGCTGAACTCTGCATCTGCCCTTAGGAATAAAGAACTTCAAACTTTTGAATTTGCATGTTGTTTTCATCCAAAATACATGGTTTATCATAATTTTGGGTGGATCATGTGCACTCCATTTCACAACTTGACCTCTTCTCCACTGGTTAGTCACCCTCCTGTTTCACTTAACATGTCATTTTGATGTAAAGGAGGGGCTAAACAACATGGCAATTATCAGAACTATGATAGAATATTAGATAGATACACGTACATCCCAAGACATTAAACTACAGTATGTGATACGTATGCCAGGAATGTTGTTCTCTTTTACACTACTATAAAACCTGCATACTTTTATCATGATTAGAAGTAAAAACAAAGAAAAGATTGCTATAACCAATATCATATCAGATTTAACACCCACCATTTTACCCTCTGTACCCTGCAGAGTGGCTAATTCTTCTTGAACCTCTAAATCCCATCTTATTTCTCTAGATTGTCAATACACTCTCTCCTTTCACATATACACTTAAAAAAAGAAAGAAAATAGTATAATTGGCAAAATTAGCAACAGCCATCTATTTAGATCGGGAAGTCAAAAGATCGGCCTCTAGCCTTAAGTTCATCTCTACCCCATCTGTACTACGAAGGATTCTGTGTCCCCCATCAGCAGGCAGACTCTCAACCACTGCACCACCAGGGAAGCCCAGGAAGATTTTTTAAGAGTCAATAACTAGCTGAACTCTGCATCTGCCCTTAGGAATAAAGAACTTCAAACTTTTGAATTTGCATGTTGTTTTCATCCAAAATACATGGTTTATCATAATTTTGGGTGGATCATGTGCACTCCATTTCACAACTTGACCTCTTCTCCACTGGTTAGTCACCCTCCTGTTTCACTTAACATGTCATTTTGATGTAAAGGAGGGGCTAAACAACATGGCAATTATCAGAACTATGATAGAATATTAGATAGATACACGTACATCCCAAGACATTAAACTACAGTATGTGATACGTATGCCAGGAATGTTGTTCTCTTTTACACTACTATAAAACCTGCATACTTTTATCATGATTAGAAGTAAAAACAAAGAAAAGATTGCTATAACCAATATCATATCAGATTTAACACCCACCATTTTACCCTCTGTACCCTGCAGAGTGGCTAATTCTTCTTGAACCTCTAAATCCCATCTTATTTCTCTAGATTGTCAATACACTCTCTCCTTTCACATATACACTTAAAAAAAGAAAGAAAATAGTATAATTGGCAAAATTAGCAACAGCCATCTATTTAGATCGGGAAGTCAAAAGATCGGCCTCTAGCCTTAAGTTCATCTCTACCCCATCTGTACTACGAAGGATTTCCTTTATACACAATTTGGGATTTATATCTTCCTCATCTATGCACTGGGACGTATAAGTACAAAGGGGGAGGAGGGTATAGGATTTATAACTGGGGATGGAAAATTGCTAAGTATTATTAATATTGATTGACATTTTTGCTAAAGGCCTGATTAAAAATCAGAAGAAAAGTCCCATTGTTGGAGAAAATTAAAAGCAATTGAGGAGAAGCGGCAAAACTGGAGCCAAGTATCTGTCTATCTATCTAGACATATCTAGAATATCTAGATATTCATATGGATATCTAGATATATAGACAGAGATATTAATAGATATTTAATAGCAAACTTCATAACCTTTCAAATGTAAAATATTATAATTATAGATAGGTACTGTTCAGACAAACCCCAGAGGGTAGCAAATTCTAAATGAATGCTATCGTTAGACGTTTTTTGGATACTCATAGCACAAGTGCATTGCAGTATATAATGAAGAGCTCTCCCTACCTTCAAAGAGCTTACAGATATCACTAGAGACCATTCATACATTTATTGCTCTAGATTTTTCTATACTAAAACAGCTATTTTTTTTTCTTTTTCTTTTACTTGAGAGGAAGATTGATCCTAAGGCCACATATTATGTTAAAACAAACTTTATAATCAAGGCTTTCTAAAGCCAAATTCCAGTAGCAACTCATTAACTCTCTCATTTTAATTCCTCTGAACCTCAAATTGCAGAATTATAACCTCAGTTATATAAGATACTTACATGTGTGTGTATGTATGTATATATGTGTATGTACATGTATGTGTGTGACTATATATATGTGTGTATATGTATATATATGTATATATATATATATATATATATACACACACAATTATATAAGATACACATGTGAAAGTATCTAGCAGGTGATGGGCACATAGGCATTCAATAAATAGTACTCTTCCTTTTATTAAACTATAAACTATTTCCGGTGATGGTATATCAGTTATCACAACAGGCTGCTGAGAAGTGTATGTTTTTGGAGGGACTGGGATTCAAAGGAAGAACGAGGACTTTGGCACCACTTAAGTGTGGGTTTGAATTTTGGTTTCTGGCTGGTAAGTGGCAAAGAAAGATTTGAATATTTGTATGTCTGACCCCAAAGCTATGCCTCTCTCACTATTCCACACTTTCAGGGCAGAATAAATTCTTAAACTAATTCCAAAGCAATCCCAAAAGTATGGAAAAGGCTTGGTGATTCATGTGTAATGTGGAAAAGTTCTCTGGTTCAGTTGGAGTTTTCACAGGCTTAGGTAATGGCTGCACAGTGTTCCCAGTAGTCAGTTTCCTTGTCCTCAATTTACATTTATGTACTACTCTCTCTCCATGCCATTCAGGTCGTGGTTTGCACAGTGGCTCAAAGATCTCTGGAGGTTGTAAAATTGAGAATGTCCTTCCGTTGAGGGTTAGCAAGAGAATCAATTATCTTAAAAGTGACGGCTCTTTCTTCAGAGAAGCCCTTCCTAGATTTAACTAAATATTTACATCTGGAATGAGTCCTCTGCCTTCCTGGAAGGCAAGGAATTCTAACCAGTTTTCATTGAATGCACCCATAGCTAAGGCTGCTCTCTGTAATCTGACTGATTTTCTTTTTGGACCCAATTCTCTCTCTCTTTTTCTTATTACACCTAATACCCTCTGGCTGGCATGTATTTGAAACAATATGTTATTTTTCATGAGAAAGAAAAGGGTGCAGTGAGGCCTGTTTTTTGATAAAAACATCACAACTTCCACCCTGTACCTGGAAGTGACTGAGTCTCCTCACCACGCAAGGAAAGGAGTATGTGAAGAGGGAACAGCAGCCGGACAGATCATTTGTCTTCCTCTTGGGAAGCAGGAGGCTTCAGAGAGAAAAGTACCTTTCCAGGTTAAGACTTACGTCTTCTTATCCATGGGTCTACTGGGGCAAGACAGTTCGCCCTCCGTACCTGAGTTTCCCCAACTGTAAAATCAGGATAATATATGATAACCCTGTACAAGGATTAAACAAAAAAAGCCTACAGATGTAGTGGCTAGCACAGAGTAGGAACTCATTACTATCAGTTATCTAACCTGTTGTGTCTTTATTTAGGGTTCATGGAGGACTGAAGTCACCAGTAACACTCAATTTATTATTATTGTTTTCAGAAAACAAACCCTACAATGGTTTGTATGTAAAACTGTTCTATAATACATTTCTCTGAAAACTTGTACCTATTCTGAATTGATTCTGCATTATTGCATATGGGGAAAGAAGAAGAGTGGTAGAATTAAAATATTGTGATTATTTACCTGATTATGTTTTTAATAAAAAAGACAGGGCTTCCCTGGTGGCGCAGTGCTTGAGAGTCCGCCTGCCGATGCAGGAGACGCGGGTTCGTGCCCCGTTTCGGGAGGATCCCACATGCCGCGGAGCGGCTGGGCCCGTGAGCCATGGCCACTGAGCCTGCGCGTCCGGAGCCTGTGCTCCGCAAATGGGAGAGGCCACAACAGTGAGAGGCCCGCATAACGCAAGGAAAAAAAAAAGACAACAGATTTGTTAACCAGAATCCATGCCCAGCCTCCTGAATCTAGCAGTATCTGTGTTTCTGAGCCTTGGTTTCCTCATTTGTAAAATGGGTAAAATAATACTTGCTTTGCTTATGTCTTAAGATTATTATTTGGTATGATACATGTGAAGATATTTTGGAGGCAAAACATGCTGCTTAAATATTCAAATAAATGGTACTGCTGTTGCTATATTTATATTTGAAAAGTATATTACCTATCCCTTTGTTTATAATCATTATTATTTCACTAGTCTTAACATTTTATTATTTTATAAGCAATTCTTCTATTATACGAGAATGGTTCATTCTAATGAGGAAGTCCTCTTCCTTTTTAGAAGTTAAGCATAATTAAAGGGAAAATATTTGTGTTTTTCTATTAATCCCTAAGACTTAAATATCAGAGACAAGAGTGAAATGTATAAAAGCAAGGAAGTAACTTGGAAAAATATCTACTAATGCCTTAAATTTCATGGGACCTGCTATCTTCTCATTTTCTTTGCCACTCAAGAACTTTTAAAGGCAGATTCAACAAAATTAAGATAGCCAGAACCCTAAACTTTTCAAATGACTTCCTTTCATTTTCAAATTCACCCTATTAGTGAGTAGAAGTTGAACAAGTGAAGGAATTAAAAAGAATGTGGTTCTTTAATCTGAAAAGATGTTGATACTGAGTGGATTTTCATTGGTTTGAACATTTCCTGAGCACCCACCATGTGCTGCTCGTGCTCATATTCATCATTTCCTTTAACGTTCACAATGCTATTCAGGCCAATGTTAGGGGCCCAGTTTTCCAACACTGATGAGGACACTGAGGTTCAGAGAGGTGAAGTCACTAGTAGGTAGTGGGACCAGGAAGTCAATCTAGACTTGTCTGACACTCTTACTGTAGCCAGACAGGGTCAGAGGCTGAAATAATCAACTTTTACATTTGATTTTTAGATAGGTTAGAAATTAAACTGGCAAAATGCAGGCGAGATCCATTTCCGACTTCAGTTCTAGGTCTCTCATCATTAGCTTCAACAAGAAAACAGTCTTCAACAGTGGACAAGCAAGTGTAGGATCTAGTAAGTACTGTAACATTTCAGACTCTAGTATTTTAACAAGGTTAAAACAAGTCTTCCCAGAAGCTCATTAATTAATGAAATTTATGACTTAGGAAGAGCACCTTATATATTACAAATGCATTCTTTACAGCAGTGGTTCTCCAAAGCCCCCAATCACTAGCATCAGTACGCCCAGGCTCTTTTTAGAAGTGCAAATTTGTTTCAGACTTAACTGAATCAGAAATTCTGGAGGCAGAGCCCAGCAAACTGTCCTCTGGGTGATTCTAATACTTGCAAAAGGTTGAGCTCCAAAGATCTATAGTTTACAAGCAGAGATTATATACTAGGACCACACAGCAATGCTCACCTGGAAAGCCACTTATTCAACAAGCATTCTGATTCTGTGTCATTGACATATCTTCATACACAGCTAGACATACAGAGAGTGTAGGACATATCCTTAAGAATAAGGCAAAAGTCCTGACCAAAAGATGCTTGAAATCCAATTGGGGGGATAAGACCATAAGCAGAAAGTTTGACCCCAAACCCATATGAATTTAATAGAAATATATAACTCTTATTATCATTTAAGACTTAATATCACATTAAGAACATGACAAAAACATTCGGAGAAAAAGAGGTACAACTCTATGGGATGTTATCAGACAATTTCTCCTGAAGGAGGAAAAGAATTAGAATTAGAAACAGATAAATGTGGAGTTATATCCTAGGCCTGCCATGAAGGACCCGAGCAACCCTGAATAAGTTAAATCTCCTTGCTTTTCAGGTTCCTCATAAAATGTAGCGGTTATATAGGGAGAATGATGAGAATGGGAACAGAGATGAAGATGATGAATGATAACATATTTCATGGTAGTTTTGGATTTAATAATAAAAGATGCACACAATGTTTTGGAAGAGGCCTTGTGTATTGCCTTTGAGGCATTGTGTAATGCCTTCAAATCCCTTTAATTCACTCCCTTTGCACCATAATTACTTCTACTTACTGTCAATTATTTCTAGCCATGACTGCTTAAAGAACTTCTCTTACAGCATCTCAAGTAATCCTCACTACCTTCAGGAGGCAGATACATCCTCCCAGTTTTAGAGATGATTTGTCCATGAAAGAAAGAAAGAGAGAAAGAGAGAGAGAGAGAAGGAGAAAGAGAGAAAAAAAAGAAAAAAAAATTTATATGTGTAATAACAGGATCATGTGAAGTCAGTATTCCCTGATATCCCTTGCTGGCTATTGCCAATGACAGTTCCGTTATCTGTAGTACTCAGCATAATACCTAGCATGTAGTAGGCTTTCAATCTATATTTGCATGGATAAAAGACAAAGAACAGATAACTAATAAAATTCTTTTGATATGGCACCTGACTTTTTAGAATAGGTAAAAAAGACCTACTTAACAAGGAGTGTAGAATAGCATGTTAATGATCTGCAAAGAGTTTGCTAAAAGGTAATGATGAAACTAATTCTTGTGCCGTAAGGTGAACTACACCTGAAAAGGCTAAACATTATGAGCAGTCCATGCTTCAGCAAGCCCTATTTGGAAAAGTAAGGATGAGGGTAAAGAGGATAAGAGTATTAATAATAACATTTGTACAGAATTGTATAGTTTCAAAACATATACACTATTTCATGTAATCCCCAAATTTACCCTATGAGATGAAGAGGTACATCCCCTGTTTAAATGAGAATTGTGATGGCTGAAAAGCTTCCATTCTCTCTGTTTGTGAAAGGAGCACTCTCACCACACTTGCAGTCCTGTGATCTTTCTTTAAGATCTGCTGTCCCTGGCCTTTACAGTGCATCTGCCCCACTTTCTCCCTTCTGATCTCTGGGTCTATCCTGAGAGCCTTTGTCAACAGCTCATTAAGTTCTAGCTTCACTCAGCTGCCATCCCCTATTCTACCACAGGATAACCCTACGAAACAGCAATGAGTACAAAAGACTAATCATTTTATCCTTTGCTCTTCTGCTGGGGTAAAGGGATTAGAGAGGAAAGGAAAGGGAAAAGGAAGAGGTGACCCTTAAGTAATGAGAAACAGGGAGGAGAGAGGAAGTGGAGACTTTGTGTGGGACTTATGGTCCCACACAAATCGTCTGCAGATTTCTCCATTTTGTTGAATGTTGTTCCTATTTTTTTCCCCCTTTGGATAAATTGATCTAAATGTTCATAAAAATTTTAAGTGAGAGTATTATTTTTCTTTCATCGAAAGATTTTTTCCTAATATTATTTTGTTAATAAAAAGAATGACAACAAATTTATATTTATAGTCCTTTAGCTCTCATTTGATCTTTGTAAAAACATGAAAACAAACCAAGGTTCAGAGTAAAGGAATGACTTCTTCAAGTTCACTCAGCTTAAAAAGAGAGCAGCTGGATCCTGAAGCCCCATATTCTTTCTTTTTTGTCTTTCTTTTCTTTTTTATAAATTTATTTATTTATTTTACCTTTGGCTGCATTAGGTCTTCGTTGCTGTGCACGGGCTTTCTCTAGTTGTGGCGAGTGGTGGCTGCTCTTCGTTGCAGTGCGCAGGCTTCTCGTTGCAGTGGCTTCTCTCATTGTGAAGCGTGGGCTCTAGGCACACTGGCTTCAGTAGCTGTGGCATGCAGGCTCAGTAGTTGTGGCGCAAGGGCTTAGCTGCTCCGCGGCATGTGGGATCTTCCCGGACCCGGGCTCGAACCCGTGTCCCCTGCGTTGGCAGGCGGATTCTTAACCACTGCGCCACCAGGGAAGTCCCCCCATTTTCTTTCCATTATCATATCCTGAACTTGGCATGCAGGAATG
>NW_006783002.1:1873374-1874505 GCF_000442215.2 Lipotes vexillifer
CAGGAATGCTGTCATTCTAATGACTTTAGACCAAATTAATCTATCTTCAAACAGACAATGATTTATCAAATCATATATAAAATTGCCACAAGGCAACTGTTGCCATTCTAGATTCAGTTGAACAGGTGAGACAAACATGTGATTTTATTCCATGGAACAACCAATTTCCTACCATGAATGAAGCTGACATCAATTTCAAAGAAACAAAAGCAAGGAAGAAACAAATCAGGTTAGCCTGACTGTTTACAAAGTGAGAATTGGAACCACAATCACACATCTGCAGACTCCTTTTGTGTCTGAAGACACTGGTTTGCAGCAATTCTTCAAGCTTGCTTTCAATTACGAGCTGATAATGACTACTACTTGGAAAAAGCGTTTTATTTTCAACCATATTTTGCCTCGAAGACCTCCTCAAATTCTCCAAGAGTCTTGTTAATAAGAAACATCCCCTGATGCACGTTCAGGGAGGTAGGATGATGTCATGAAATGGGCTTTACAGTCAGGCAGAACCAGTTTCAAATTCCAGCTGACACTTTTTAGCTTTGTTACCTTGGGCATATTGTAGAAAATGAACAGAATAATGCTGACTCCATAGAGTTTCATGAGAAGTTCAAATTAAAACTTTTCTTTCAGTGCTTGAAATTATATTTAAAAATCAGTAAATTATATTTATATCGTGCTTTACACATTTACGATGTGACCCTGCCTCATAGAAAGTGCTCAGTAAGTATACGTAGAATTTCAGGCATTCAGCTGTTTGTCTTAGATGATATGTCAAGGACACATTGTGGATAGCCCTGATGTTGGACTGAATGACTGAGACAGCAAGGTCCAGCCTGAACACAGTGGATTCTCTCACAGTGGACTTTCATATACCTGTTGTTGAGGGCTATAGCTGATCTTTACAGTTTTACAATCCTCGGGGACGTACTTGGTATTTACTTTGCCATCTGTAAGATGGAGATAAGATACAGGATGTGGTTTTTCTACTATACAAGATTGCGATGAGGTTGGATTCTCATATTATAGGTGAAAATGTTTGTAAACTATAAATTGCTATTCTAGTATAGAGAAGCACCACTGCTGCTATTATGTTTTATCTTTTTTTTTTTTTTTTTTTTTTGCGGCGGT
>NW_006783002.1:1874713-1892614 GCF_000442215.2 Lipotes vexillifer
TTGCGGTACGCGGGCCTCTCACTGTTGTGGCCTCTCCCGTTGCAGAGCACAGGCTCCGGATGCGCAGGCTCAACGGCCATGGCTCACGGGTCCAGCCGCTCCGCAGCATTTGGGATCTTCCCAGACCGGGGCACGAACCCGTGTCCCCTGCATCGGCAGGCAGACTCTCAACCACTGCACCACCAGGGAAGCCCTATTATGTTTTATCTTGATGGCTCATGGTGTTTGCGAATCATGGAACATCTGTTTGGCCATGAATGTGGACCCTATCACAACATTTTTAAAGCAAAAACAAACAAAAAAAACCCATGCAAAAACAGAGGATAAATCAGGATGCTTGAGATTATCATGCAAAGACCATCTAAGGGTGTTTATGGTGGTGATTGTTATTTGATTGCTGTTTTTTTCCCCTGAAAGTTGTTAACTCCAATAAAATACAAGTTTGTATTATTTTCTTCATTCTGGATCAGGGAGGATACAGTGAGAAAAAAAATCCAACCTCACTGTATTTCTGACTTGTTCATACATAAGCATATTTTGGGCCAACTTATTCTTATGAGATTTTGGCACTGTTACTTGGCTCAGGGCAATACTTGGGGTCTTGTTTTCAGGTCTGTCATTTTATTTGTATGTTGGAATTTGCCTCTAAACTTTTTATCTCATTGAATGAAAGGAAAATATTCTGGACAAGTGTCCCCAACATTAATCATATTTCCATTAAAACACAGCCATATTCAATTCATTTTTAAAACCATGTACTGAGTATCAGCTTTGCCTCACACTGTGCTAGGAGATAAAGAGGAGAAGGGCATGGCTCCCTGCTCTCAAGATGTTCAGTGGTTAGTCTGGAAGACAAAGGCTTATTTACAATTCAGTGTGATGAATCCTTGGATATAAGTGAGCACAGCTCAGATGATGGCCACTTAGACCGAGGAGGCAAAAAATAAATAAATAATAAATAAGTAAATAAATAAAGACTTTCTGAAGGAACTTATACTCCTAAGTATCAGAAAATTAAAAAAAAAAAGGTAACTAACAAGACAAATTCTCAAAATGACTAGCTGGTTGTATTCCTGAAAACAATATTCTGGAAAACAATTCCATCTCTATCTTCCCCATTGTATTATACCTTGATTGACTTTATACTAATTTTCTTGCATTCGTTTCAGTGAAAAGTATTTATTTACTGCTGATCTATCAGAAAAATTTCAAAAGGCAAAACTAAGATTTGGATTTTATAAAACGTCTGATTATAGATTTTTAAAGCTGTTGTAAAGGGATGGGGCATGGTATTTCATCTTCCAAGTAAAATAACTAGCTTGTTTCACCACATTCAAAACAGTGAATTTCTCCTTAAGAAATCATCCTAAATGTGGCATCTTTCTCAAGGTATCACATGCCACATGCCAAATGAAAATATTTACATGGTCTGCCGTACTACACTACTAACAGTTTTTGAAGTCAGATATTCTTCCCTTATGTTGGAACCAAAAACCAAACCAAAACAAAAAACACTCCAGTTCTCTAATTTATAATTTAAGAAGTTTTGTTAGATCAAAAGGAAAGAAAGAATGAGCAGAAGAAAAGAGTGTAAAAAGCTTTAATATTTGAGTGATTGTACCACATTTGGAGCTGCCTTTCTTGCTGCTGCAGTACAGCATAAGCAGAACAACAACAGCAACAACAAACAGGGAGAGATTTGCTCAAGGTTGTTCAATGTGAGTTAGAAAAGATTAGGTATTTGAATGCAAGGCAGAGTTGACGTCTTTCTCCCCTAAATAGGTATTTTTGTATGTGATTGGTTTCAACCCCAAAAGTAAACACAATCGCATTTCATACATTTCAAGCAGCCAACAAGGCATTGTTGCTTTTCTTAAGGGTGTGGGGGGAGTGTTGGGAGACTTCTGGTGAGGATTTATTTACTACCTAACAAAAATACAAACATGTCACTCAGAAGGATAGTAGGGGAGATGGGTATGGCCTACTTGGGACCAATATTGAGGGTAGGAAGATACAATTAGGGGGAGGCAGAGATGAGCAAAGCTGTAAAGATTCAGGGATGGGGTAGCAGGCATTGCTTCTGCTTCCTGCATCTTCCTAAGCTCTTTGACACGTCCCACCTTCGCAGGCCTTTCAGCGCCTCCTTACCTTCCCTAACCAGCTCAAGTAAATGCTACCTTCATTCTTCACATCTCGTCCATATGCAAGGCAATGTGACCTCTTGGTTAAGAGCTCAGTATGTAGAGTTAAATGGCACTGCATTCACATCCAGAAGTTATTAGCTCCTAGTGTAGGGGCTTTGGGCTAGATAATTTACCTCCCTGAGCTTCGGGCTTTCTAGACTGAAAAAACAAATGGGAATAATAGTGTCTGCTGCAGAGCTGGCTATAGAATTAAATGAAAGAATCCACGTGCTCAATGTACTGCTTGACAGTGATGAATCCACAGTAGAGAATGTTATCATTTTCATGACGTTATATTGCTTATATGTTTTTCATCTGTTCGTCTTCCTTAAAGAATGTTGGCTCCCTAGTATAGGTTTCAAGTAAAATGTGAGGTTACTTTGAAGTCTATCCAACAGGCTTTGTTTCTAAATTCCAATTCCTTCTCGTTGAAGAACTTAGTGATCCTGAACTGTCTGTGGTTATGAGAGTAAATCTACTCTGTCCAGAAATCGCATCCCTTTATAGCCCACTTTTCACTTTCCCCGCTTCTCTCCCCAGGGTGTTTGCTTCTTACTAGGTGGACTTATTCCTAAGCTCTCACGTTTTTCTGCTTTTGTAGACTGTTAGCCATTAATAATTGAGAAGTCATTTGTGATGCTTTTCATGGAGTCTGGTTCACCCTGCAGTGTCAGCATTTTTCACTAAACGTAAAGGGTTATAAATCCCCTTTGGCAGAAGAGAGCCTGATTTGAAAATGGAATTCCCTGTTGGACAGAACAGTGACACTCCTGGTAGAAGACCATTCAGCCTTTCTGAAGAGGTGTAACTCAGAACATTAGGATTTAATTTTTCAAATTTTGACACCATTTGAGTTGTCCAGTTCCTTCTGGGGAGAGGTAGAGCTGTGCTCTCCTGATTCCTAAGTTGGTAAGTTTGCACCTCTGGTGCAACAGGAGACTGAGGACAAATTTTAGAGAAAGAGAGGACAAAGTCAGGCCTAATATCATAGCAAGGGGATCTGAAGATCAAACTGAAATTTTTTAGAGGCTGAATATGAGGAATTTTTTAGAGGCTGAATATACCTTTGAGCAAATTACAAGGAAATATAGGGTTGAATCAGAGAGAAAGTAGGGTTAGAATGTAAATCATTAAAGCCAACATAGGTATGAAAGAACAAGAAATAAGGTGAAAGCTGGCAGATAAGAAGACTGACAGTTGGGGAGAATGCTGAGGTTCTAATAAAATTAGAAAATTAGAGATCCAAAAGGCTAGGGAGTTGGTCAGTAAATGAATTCTCAGACAGGTAATAATTGCAGGTCATTACTGATGCCAGTTCCGGTTCAGGTAGTGATATAGAGAAGTGATAGTTGTTATCATGAGGAGGCCCCGGACCTCTGAGGCCCACAAACTGTACTGGAGCCACATAGGGAGAACCCACTTTCCCTTGGTCCATCTTGTCTACCCGTGGATTTAGCTTATTACAGGAACTTATTCCTAATTTCATACATTTCCCTGTCTACCGGCACAGGCTTTCCACCCGACTCAATCCTAGCAGAGTCAGTAGAGAGAAGATAATTGCTCAACAGAGCTGAAGTCAGCCAAGAATCCAAGGACATTAATTTGCTTATATAAGGATAATAGGATTGAGGAATGGAGACTGTGGGGTATAAGCTGGAAATTACTGGCCTCTGAAGAAGTTTTTATTTGAAAGTGGAAGAAGTGTAGCTGGGAAGGTTTCCTGGGTAGCAAAGATCATGGTGGGGAGGATGGTGTCCTGGGCTTGAAATGAACCAAGTATGAGTTGAAGAGCATCTTTTTTGAGGACTTTGTAGGGGGTGGTGTCTGTTTCGGAAAACCATACATCAATAACAAAAGAATGAGTGAAATGAACAATTTTCAGACATGTGAACACGTGCCCATTGCTTTACACACAGCTCATGAAATCTGTACAACATCCCTATAAGACACATATTATCACCTCTATTTGACAGAAGACAAAACTAGGTTGCAGGGAGGTTAGTGACTTGCCCAAGGTCACTTCATCAGTGAGGGGTAGAAACAGGTTTTCAAACTAAGACTCTGCAAATTCCAAGCCACACCCTTCTCATTTAGCCCCCAGCCAGTCTACTTGAGCGTTTGTTAGCATATTTTAGGTATGTCAGTGAAGGATAGCAGTAGAGAAAAAGAGACTGAATGGGCCAGGAGAAAGAGACTGAAATGGGCCTCTGATTTGAGGAGAAATTGATGGAGAAGTCACACACTGACCAAGGGCTCTCTGAGTGATCTGGGATGAGTAAGGGACCCATGGTGTTGGAAGGTGAAGTATATAGATAGACCTAGGTATTTTGGATTTCCAAACAGAAATCCGGTAAAAATCAATTTTGTGTCCCATGAATTTTTTCACCCCAGGTAGATCCTAGAAAATTGCATAGGGTGTTGGAATAAACAACCCTAGATAAAATAAAATTTTGCTGGGTCAGGATATGAAGAATATCACGTATAAGGGGATTGAAATAGAGTTGCCTCTTCTCTAAATGTACATATAATAAATACTCATTGTGAAAAAAAGTGCATAGTTATACTCCTCAGTGATGTTTGACCTTATTATATTAGCATACTGATATTTTTTTTCCAAATCTAAGATGCCTGTCATCAATAGAGATATGCAATATTAGTTTATGTACCACTAAAATAGAAAAAAAAATGTTTCCAATTATAACTAGAAGGTGCCATTAATTGTAGGACACGTGCTGATTTCAGAGACGTTAAAACGGGAGTACATCTGCATCCCCAATGCAGTATTTTCTTCCCATCTAATTGCTATGTATAAATTGAGGTCATGCCCCAATATAGATATTTTTGTATACTGCTTTTTCACTTGCTTCAACACTTTCTATTGGGATTAAAATTTTTCAAAATCATAATTTTAACATCTACATAATACTCCATCATGAGGCTATTATAAAGAGTGTCACAGTAAAAAAATTTTGAATATGAATGTTAGTACTTGTGTTTAATGATTTCCTCAAAAGGGATTCTTCCATATTGAATTAGTAGATCAATAGACATAAATATTTTTAAGACTTTACCTATATGTTTCCCAAAAACTTTACCTATATAATGCTTCAAAGAAAAGTCATTTTATTTAAACTAGAAAAGCACTTTTAAAACCAGAGGCAGTAAGACCAAAGAGCCAGTACTTAAATGCTCTTCCCAGAATCTAGATTCTACCAGTGAAGGAAGTCAGCGCTCACTGGATCTATACCTTATTCTGGCACTGCCCAACCCATTCTTACTCCCCTTGATCCAGAATCAATTTCAAAGTATGTATCATTTATAGACTGTTTCTACTCTGCAGACTTAGAAGGATGCCATGTCATCTGTCCCCGCAAATGGGTAGGAAGCATCCTGCGACACCTCAGCCTCATGAGTTTCTTCTTCTCAGGACAGTGAACAAATTCCTAGGTGATAATCCTAGTCTGGCTATGTTTTCTCATAATCTCACCTGTACTTAAGAATTTCCAGCCAACCCAAACAAACTGTCTGTGTATTTTCTGAATGTGTACACACTGTCACACTGTGCTGACCAATTTGAGGCCAACAGACCTCAACAGTAATTGCTTTACTAATCTGTAGTGTTTGCTTTTATGGACTCAGTCCTTTACGGGGGTCTGACCAAAGAGGGAAGTAGAGTCAGATCTTACCACACTGTGGAGCCAGATTGGTTAAACTGAGGTTCAACACAGGATTGCTGGTTACAATATGTGAGTGTTAATAGCAGCTCCCCAAATGACTTACCTATTCAACCTTGTCTTTCAGTCCAATGAGTCCAGTGAAAATATGATTCATCTAGGAAAGGGGAAATATAGAAGCAGAATGAGTAGGACATACAACTGAAAACAGGATATGTAATATAAAGCATCCATATAAGTTCAATTTTTTTCAGTACAAACAACAGAATCTCACTCCATAATTCAGGAAAAGAACAAAAATGCAATAAGAGAGAACAATGTTCCTACCAAGTCACTCAAATACCACCTAGAGAATTTAGACCCATGTTGAGTCTAGCCTTCAGAAATGACCTGGCAAGATGAAACAAGAGTCACTGTACAGTCATTTAATCTCTCTAACTTCAATTTTGTGACTGCAAAGAGCAGTATCACACCAGATGTATGGGATATCATACAGAGGTGGGATACAGAGGTATCCCACCCTGTCAGCTCAGAGAGGGGTCTCATGAATGAATCCGGTCTAATTACAAAATGCCTTTGAGACGGCAAGTGCAACACGTGTGTGTTCTTCTATGATTTGACTTCTCCAAAGGTATCCCCTACATGTTGATGAGCAACTTTAATTCACCCTGGCATGGAAGTGATGGGTCTAATCCTAAATCTGCAATCATACACGTGGGCATGAGCCCTTTCCTCAGCATGAAAGAATACTGAAAAGATCCTGATGCAATAGGATTCATATATTTAAAAAAGGTAATAGAGAAGGCTTCCCTTTGACTATGTTTATTAACATTTCAAAGAAATGCATAATTCATCATGATTGATACACTTTGTTATTATTTTTAATGAAGGGATTAAGAGTGTAAGTAATTTCAGCAGAAACACTATGACTCCTATAATATTCTAGAACTCTACTTCTTCAAATAATTTTAACTATCATGACTTAAGATCATGACCCTTTTATTTTAATATCCCAATGATGTCAGACATTAACATACAAATTCACCTCACAGAGGCCAAGGTGAAGAGTCTTTCATTTATGTGTGTTCAAATTATCAGTGTAAATGTTTTTACTCAAATACACGGTCTGAAGATTACTTTTGTCTTCAGTACCACTGTTCTACCAAGCTCTATGTAACATTTCAAAAGCAGACATTTTATGCTTTACTAGTTATAAGACATATGAAATGGCAGTATTAGAAATTAACCTTCACTAATCATGTGAGACGACAGTTTGGCATAGGAAGCTCCACTAGAAAGGGACAATAGTTTCTTGGATTTGCAAAGGACACTCTGCTAGCTATAATTCATCTAGGTTGGGATCTTCCCAACACACCCAATACAAGAATCTTAACTAAATCTTAACTAAAGTTAACTGATCAATATGTTCTATGCTGAGTCCTAAACTTATTAAACCCATCATCTAATTTCTCTTCCAGGTTCCAACTCATATTTACAGGCAATCACCAAACAAACTTAAATATATCATTTTAAAATTATTCATCACAACCAATAATCATTTTCTGATACTCTTATTCCTGTTTCTCCCAAACTAGGGCTAAAGTAAGTGCTTTCAGAGATGTCCTCAGAATGCCCTTCACAGAATTCTACCATAGTGGGTTTCACATAATATGATGGTTGATGGTTTAGTATGTTTTCCTTCCCCATCATACTGCAGTGTGTAAAGGAGGTGACCATATCTTAATCACGATGAGACAAAATAATTAACAGGTGTGTTCACAATTCTGCTCAAACAAGCAAACAAACAAAACCCCAGGCTTTGCCACTCGGATTGCTTCTCAACCTTCCTATACGACTACCCCTTCATTTGAAATAATTCTTTCATTTCCAGACGAGTTTTTGGACTTTTGTGATGGAGCATTGGAATAACTGATAGAGAACACAGAACTGGAAAGCTGGAACAAAAGGAGATGGGCTTAGGAAGGATAGGGCCAAGAGAACTGATTCTCTGGAGAAAAACAGAGAGAACAGGACATGCATTGTTAAGGTGGAGGTTCTACAGCCTCGGGGGGGGAGGGCAGTGCAGGGAATCTAGGGGGCAGCAGTGACAGAAGGTCAGAAAAGGGTAAATAAGAGACAGAGAAGGAGAGGAGGAGAGAGTGCTAATTGAGTACTCAGTTGGTTAGTTTCTGGGTTGGTGAGTAAGAGACCGCAGGGATAAGTGGTGTGAAAGAACAGGATAGAAGAGAACTTTAAGAAGTTCTGGGATCAGGTCCGCCAACACTCCTCACTGGTCTTTGAGAAAAGATGAAGAATGACTGGACTCTATTTGGGCATTAATGGACTTCTTCAATAGCAAAACACCCTGGACTGAATCAATGGGTCTTTATATTTAATGATATAACAATCACTTAACACACCCTAATTCCCTTCCACAGCTTCTGCACAGTACAAATTATATTTCTGATAAGATTTCACTGAATGAAAAGAATGCCTGAAAAAGTAAAATTGTGTATGGTTAATTTTTCCACTAAGGAAAAAAAAATTAAAAGTGAGAATGTAATGTATATGTAAAAGATTTGATACCCCATCATGTATGCCTAGTAACCTCCTTCATCTTTCTTTAATCAAGAATAAAAACTGTGCTAAAAAGGATAATTAAGGGAACAAAATATGTCTTATAACAGAATGGAAGCAGGAAAAAAGAATGAAATTTCAAGTTAAACAAAATGAAAGTTTCATTTATTTAATAAAAATTAAGTTGAAGGCAAATTGTCAGGTACTGATTATGAAAAGACACTGTGTCCTGAGGAGGCTTGCAGGCTGGTAGATGAGAAAAAGGACCCAAAAAGCAATCACACTGTTTTTAGTAGAGGGAAGCCCAGGTTCTACAGAGGTGCAGACGGAAGAGCCTTCTAAGGGTCAGGACTATCTTCAATAAAACTCACATTTCAAGGATGGGTAGTAGTTCACAAGGCAGAGAGAAAGGCATGCCTGGCAGAAAACAAACAAACAAACAAACAAACAAAAGCTGCATATGTAAGAGTTTGGGGGTATTGATAAGCAAGTTATCTTTGAAAATCTCAAAAGGGCTATATGTTTAGAAAATGTGGTGTTTTTCACGGCGGGGTGTGAAGTGAGGGGCTTGGGATGGTGGAGGATGAGGATAGAGGTCTGGCTCAGATGAGGAATGTCATGAATAATTAAGAAAGGACTCTTCCTGAAGATGAGAAGGGAATAAGTTACACAGACACACAGACACATACAAGCTCACACTTATTTATTTGTTTATCTTAAGGTAGAGGATGCCCGTAGCAGGCAAAGATGGTGAAAATGAAACCAGTGCAGGTGCTGAGCAGTAGTCCTTGGGAAAGATGGCAAGGGCACTAGAGGAGAGGTTAGATTTGAAAGACGTTTTTAGAGTCTGGATTGACAGGATGTGCTGACTGATTGGATCTGAAGGGTGGGGGCAAGGGAGAAACTGACCAATACGTGGAGGTTTATGGTTTCAGAGACTCGGTGGATGATGGTCGTTCCATTAAACAAGATGGGATATGTGGGGAGAGCAGTCTGGGCAGGAAAGACAGTACATTCAGTCTTGGATATATTGCATTTGAAATATTTGTAAGACATCTAGGACTTTGAGCCATCAACAGTGTTTCTTGCACTAAGAAGATATCCTGGCTTTGTTGATATAATGAGCATCCTCCTTATGGACCAAGACAAGGAAAGAAAGGCAACGTAAAAACCCTGGTCGGGGAGGGAGGGTGGAACAGTGTTGAAGAGAAAGGAAGAAAAAGACTGCTAAGGAGGTGCCCTGTAAATAAGAGGAAAACCAAGATACTGAGGGGATCTGGGAGTCTGAATGTTAGAGAAAAGAAGTTCAAGAAAAATGAAGCATGTGTCCTCCTTAAAAAAAAAATCAGGGTGTGAAAGAGAATTTACGGTTTTGATATACAAGACTTCAATTTCCTGCATCTGAAAATTATCAAGGGATATTGTTAAGCTCCACACTAAAGAACACATGAGAATATTAAAATGACATTTTCAGAAGTAACAAAGTGAAAGTGCTTCTGAATTCTAAATGATTACATATGTATATATTTGCCCTAAAACTGTAAGTTTTGAGTTAATAGAAATCTTCCTTCCTTCCTTCCTCCTTCCCTCTTGCCCTTCCCTCCTTCCTTCCTTCCTTCCTTCTTTCCTCCTTCCCTCTCTCCCTTCCCTCCTTCCTCCCTCCCTCCCCTCCTTCCTGCCTTCCATCCTATGGTATCCGAAAGCCTTCCATGGCTTTCGGATACCATAAGCATTTATTGAGCGTTTACTTCAATGAGCACTGCTAGGAAATGAGCGCATAATATTCAAGTCTAGATAAGTGTGTTTCCAAGATCCAGAGAGAAGATATCAATTAATTTTAACTCCAGGAACTAGAAACAGCTTCCAGGAGAAAAGGTGACAGTGAAGTTGGACAAACGAGTGCAGTTTTAGCACATGGAGAAAATGTACTGTGAACAAATTAGATTCTTAATGAAAATCATCTTGAATTAAGGTGGCATTTTTACCAGGCAAATGTAATCCCCAGAATTTCTGTATTCTTGCTTGAAGATTTAAAATGGATGCTTTGGACAGGCACATCCTTTGTTCTATGAACTTGTTACATAAATGATGACCCAAATCAATGAAAGATTTAATCCAAACCGATGCAAATGCAAACGCCCTAGTTTCAGACAGCTGCAATGGTTATTTCTGTACATCTGGGAAACAGCTGTCGAGCCTCATTTTTACACTGGTCTTTGTTTAACTCCGAAGCAGTGTCAAGACTGAAAGGAATGTAGGTGATTAGAAGGTGGTAAACGTCTCCGAAATACACAGGAGTTTCTGAGCAATTTTTTTCCCTGTGGGAGCTTCTAAATGAACCTCCTTTCACAGAGCTGGCATGATAGAACATTCTCCTGGATTACCTTTTTTACATCCAAGCTCTGAGGGCACCTAGGCTGGCTGGAAGGAGTAGCTTATTTAATGATTCCAAAAGCACTCTTCTCCAATGATTGCACAGAACAAGTCATGGATAGTCAGGTCTAAGTGATTACTCACCAGGATGCAGAGGTTATGACAGGGTAGATCAAAGCTGATGCTGCCAGTCAGAGGCAAGATGCAAGGCTTGGCCCCTTGCTGTAGAAAGCTGTAGAGACCATGCATCTGAGCCAGACAGCTGATGAGATGCCTCTCCTTGGGATTCATACCATAACAATAGGCTAATAGATTGATGCCATAAAGGCATTGACCTCTGTGGGCAGGAACATTTTCTCACAGGGGAGAAAAAGACATACTACGCCCCTGCGTGCTATAGTTTTGACAGTGACTGACAGCATGGGCTGGCCCCGGCCTCCAGGAAGTGCATACATGAGCTTTTGCGCCGTTACCCTTTGATTAACTTCTGACACACTTTGGAACGTAAAATTCTTACAGGGAAATTGCTCTATAATGCTGACTGTAACATCTAGAAACTTTGCCAATGAGAGCTGAAATATATAAAAAGGCAGCTCGGCTTGAAATAATATGTTTGTGCGTGTATGTGTGTGTCCACGTGCATATGTGTGCATATGCATGCATGTATGCAGAGGGGACACTTTTTGGTCTTCACGTTTTCTGCCTCATAATGCTATTATTCAAGTGCAGTATTTAGAAAAAGCTTCTTACATGTTATGGGCATATTGCACACGGAGAGAGTTAAGCAAGGCCAAGATGAAAATAAATAATGCATGAAGTCAGAGGCCCGAAGCAAATGTTAACTAATTTCAAAATGGGTCAAAATCACAACAATTAAGTCTCTGACATGAGAAGTCATTTTTTTCTCACTAAAATATTAACCAACTTGCTTCACTTCTTCTAGATTGATTTGTAGAGCATGAAAGGTCATTTTGGAGGCAGAGGGGGAATTTGGCTTCTACAAGCCATCCATAATGAGAGCCAATAAATTAGGTAAAGCCCCTGTTTACCTAAGCTGAAATATTGATGTCCAAGCCCACATCGAATGCAAATCTCTACATTAATCATTTTTCTCCAGTCAGGAAATTCAGACCATGGTAACACATGCTTTGATAAACCTATACATCATAGTTATAGCAACATTAGACAGTGCCTCAGTGACAGAATACAAATACATTGCATTGGATTCCCTTCATTTTCCCAGCCTGACTTTTATTTGTGTCTGCAAACTCTGCTCTGGGTGGGTGAAGTTTTGACACGGGTTTGGGTGATATTTTTGGCTCAGCAAATAACTGAAGATTGGTAAGAAGAATGTTCTTTTGTTGGTTACCTGCCAATCAAATCTAGAGGAGACTCACGTCTAGTTCCATAAGCATAGGACTTTGATGATCTAGTTGCCTGGGTTCATCCAGTCTTCTCCCACTCACACAGTAATATCATTTGTGTTTCTCAAAGCATGATCCACAAACCTCTTGCATGTGGTTATCTGGATGCTTGTTGGGAACTACAATTTCCTAGGCCCTATACTAGGTATACTCAATCGAGTTCCCTTAGTGGGGCCAGGAAATCTTCATTTCATGGGATCCCCAGTTGTTCATTATGCACATTATTGTTTGATAACTGCTGGAGACAGCTGTCAGCTTTAGGCTCCTCATGACCATTCTGATCTTGCCACTTTACTCAAAGCCATTCTATACCTAAATATGTTCCAAACCTCTACTGAGTTTTGTACTTGGCCCTCTTCTTCTACTTGTCTAGATGTCCTGCTCAATCAATTTCATTCATTGTTAAGATCGTTATTCCCTCTATTTGCAGAAGACTCCCAAACCACTCTTTTCAACAGTGATGCTTTACCTGAGCCTCAGATTCCTGTCTGAAAATGCCTGTTGGATCTCTCCACTTGACAACTTAATGTCAACAGGTCCCAAACAAACATGGCAGGGTGGCCTCGACCATGCCACCACCCATCCAGACAGAAACCCTGATATTCTTATTGATCCTTCCATCTCCCTTTTATCTTCATTGAGTAAATCATCAGATAACTTACCTGTGCCATCTCTCCATCGTCTCCACTGGGACCCTTCCTCTTCTGTCCTCTGGTTCTGCCCAAAGTTCAGGCCGTCATCACTTCTCACCTCTCCCACCATAACAGACCTCTAACTATTCTTCTTGTCTTTTGTCTTAAACTTGTAAAATCAACCTTCCATGTGATTGCTGAGTAGTCTTTCTAAAAATAAATCTGACTGAGTCACTTATTTCCTCAAAACCATACCTCCTCGTGTAGGACTGTCTGGCATGACACACCTGCCTCTACTCATTTCCCATCTATCTTCACCCTATCTCTAGGCTTTTAATATAACAGTTTGTAGTGACACTTTTTCAAAAACCTCCTGTTTTCTTTCTGCCTGAAATGCCCTCTTCTCCTCAGTTATTTCCACTTAGAGAAGTATTCCTCAGTAATGATAACTGTTATAAATGTTATTTTATAATCATATAATCTGACATTGATTACTTCCTCTATGTTAAACATTGAGTTCAAAGTTCCTTTTGATTCTCACAAGGATCAAAATGTGGACACGTCCATTAGCAGTCTTTTTACCAAGGCTTGTTCAGGTCATTTTTCCCTCAAGGTTTTCCTTAATCTCTAGTCCAGTTCATTTCTTCTCTTATTAGCACCACCACTCCTTGTGCTGACTTCAAATAAAATGTTTAGACTATTGTATAGAAATACTATGTTTTTGTTCTCCTCTCTCTCTTAATCACTAAAGTACCTGCTGCATAAGGACAGAGCCTATGTTTTATTCTGCTCCATTTTCCAAGCATGTGGCCCCTAATCTGGCACGTGAGAAGTTGCCCAGTCAACGTTTGCTTTACTCAGCAGATCTGATTCACAGTGGTGGAGAACATCACGTGAGGGCTCTTCTCTGCATAATTAATGGCAGACTATTTGATCTAAGGCCTTGAACTTCAAGGTTAGAGGCAGGGCCATGCTCATGTTTATATCCCCTTGTTGTAACTAGTACTGCACCTTTTATATGATTGACTCACAGAAGCGTTAGTAGAGATTTAACTGTTACTCTCTGGATTTCAGGAATATTAAACTGATGTTCCGCTGATACATTTCAGAAAAACAGAATACATGGAGTCACTGTGAAAAGCAAAAATCATTAGGCACTCTAGCCATACTTAAGCAGCGTAATGTCAGAATGGATGTTCATTAGACTTCATGGATTTGAGTGTGTCAGACAGAATAAATGTAAGAACTTATGAGTAAGAGCAAAGAGAAAATAGGAATGGATCCATGTGGTGAAAAGGGCAAATGGCATCTTGCAGAGAGACAGAAATCTCAAGAAGGGGCTCCATGACATGCATTTTTTTACCCTAAGTGTTTAAAAATTGTTCGATCATGTAATTTGGATTGTGTCTGAATATGATGATTAATATAATACAATGATAATGAACCAGTGTTTCACTTATTGAGTGTGTAGTCTGGCCCAGGTGTTTTACATGGCTCACTATACCTGCTAGGTATGCGTTTTCTCCCATTTCAAACATGAGGAAGCTGAGGGTCAGAGGGGTTAGTCATTTCCTCAAGGTCAGTCTATAATAGGTTTGCATATAATATTCTGTGTATTCATTCATGTAACAAGTACATGATGAACTGTAACTGTTCCAGACAATGTACTAGGACCTAAACATTAAGAATAAATAAGAACTTTAAGGAATTCATAGTCTGGTGGTAGAGTCATGGAAAATAACACAGAAGATACAATGTAAAGGTTTTTCTGAGAGATTTATCCTGTGGGCACCATGATGAGGGCTATGGTAACCCATGAGATAGGTATATAATTCAGCTTGGAGTGAAAACACATATAAGGGATCATGGAACACTTCTCAACAAGTCACAAATAAAGTCTGACTTTATGAGAGAAGAGTCATATTTTAGATGGAGGGAATGGAACACACAAGTGACCCAGAAGATGGTCCCAACCCATCTTTCTCACCCCTACTTTCACTAGAATGTGAGAAACTAATGTCAGATTATCTTGATTTTGCACTCTCAAAGTGGACATGTTGAGAGATAATGTTAAATAGATCACACGCCTTACAAAGCTGCTACTCTAAAGTGCACAAGGGAGGCAATGTGTCATGAAGGGGCACTGACATTTTGTCCTACACATCTGTACACATCAATGGTGCCCTTTAGTGCAGGAGTGAGCACTACCAATGACAGTCCTGTTCTGGGCATCGTGCTAGGTCTTAGACACACCGTATCTGACTCATTCCTCACAACGGTCCACAAATTGGTTTGCTTGCCTTTGTTGCATGGATAAGATGACTTATATCTCAGGAGTTTAACTAACTGTCCAAAAATGATATACAGAACAGATAAAACAGCCAAAATCTGAAACAAGAATTCGATGGCTCCAAAAATTCTTGCTCTATCTGCTAGGGAATCAGAAATAAGGAAACAAATCTTATCTCGTCCCTTTGCTGAGCTTCCCTCCAGCATCCCAGAAAGGTACTTTCTTCTCCTAGTCTAGTCTTCAAGGGGACAAGACAACCCGCAGCTTCTATATCAGCTTCTCAATGAGTGGCAGACTCTGTGGGCCCATTTCCTTCCATCTTTCTGTTTCTCCCTGATTTGACTCTCTGTCTTTTACCCTTACTTCCCCCACAATCCAACCAGAAAGAGATCATTCCTTTTGACTATGTATGCTGGTAAGTGTGTTTTTATTAAGCTTGCTCCCCTGTGTCTATTAAACTATTCTGATACTAATTAATCTAGGTCATAGAAGACCAACAGAAATCCCCTATTAATGTATTATTTCTTAAGGACTGTATGTTACCAGGTTTACAAGAGCTCAAGCAAGAGCCACTAATGGGAACTACAAGCTCAGAGTAATGAAATAAATATGAGAGATGACTCCCATAAGAAGTGCAGGCTTTCTTTGTACACCTTCCTGTCTCACTTTCATGACTATGGAATTGTGAAGCCTAATTTTATGACCAGTGTCCTTTTGTAAAACTTCTCTGTCTTTACTGTATCCTCAGCCATGAGGTCTCTCCCATCCCTCCCTTTGCACTTTAGTCTAATTCCGGGTGTGGGTTGAGATCCCAGAAGTAGTCGGTTTCTGCTCTGAGCATACTGTGCATTAATCTACTACACACCAAAGTCCATTAATTTTGAATGGTGTTATCAATTATACTACCTGACAGGAAGATAACTATGTTATCACCTTTGCAGAAGTGTCTTTCTTAGGAAATCTATATAGCCTCATCACGACTCTAACACTGAAGGATAACTCTCTTCTCAAAAATCACAATTTGAGTGCATTTTCTTTCATGGGATCTTAAAAATGCAAGCAAATAAAAAACTTCTGAGGCTCGTATCACCTAACCACACAGACAGTGAATGAGCTTACCATTATTCTTCTGATAAAAACAAGAGTTCCTGCTTATTCTGGTTGCTTTAAATATATCCTCCTTGCAAGTGTGAAAGACAGTGTTAGCATGTGTACCTGGTCTTGTGAGATTTCCCAGATTTACCTATTAGGTGCCACTGTGAAGTGACTCTTCATTTGGCTCTGCCCCATTTTCCCATTCTCTGTCTAGACCCTTCCTAATGGCACACTGTCCTGCCCTTCCTGGCCATTCTGCAGGATAATTTCTGCTTTGTGTTCCTTCCGCAAAAACGCCAATAGAAATGAACAAATCCATTTTTGTGCTAAACTCCAGGTGTCTTAAATGATGTCTCTTAGAAGAAATATTATGAGGCCACTCAAAACCCTTCCCTGGCTTCCTAACGTGCTCCACACAAAATAGAATCTCGTTGCCAGCTATGCTGTACAAGGCACTCACTCGTTCATTCATGCACTTTAGCACATGTCGGGTGCCCACTCTGTGCCAGACACCCTTCTAGTTACTGTTGACAAGACACAAGGTCTAAAACTCCCCATACTTAATAAAGGAGAAGAATACTAGCAAGGAGCAAATACACATGTGATACGATTTTAGAGATTGAAGAAGTAGGATACAGAAACTAAAGCAGGGTAAAAGTAGGTGATGGGCACGTGGAAAGAAAGGACAGGGCTGCCAGAGATAAGCCAGTCAGGAAAGACCCCTGAGGAGAATATGGTGGAGCACAAGTAGCAGTGAATTTCTAAGGAAAGATTTCCGGACCATGAGAAGGTCAAGAACACAGCATCTGAGGCTGGAATGCATTTGGCAATTTCAGGGGAAAGAATGGGACCACAGTGCTTCGAGCAGAGAGAGCGAGGTTAGTGTTGGACAGGGGCTGGATCATGCAGCCCAGGAATAAAGGGAAACAAGGCACTGCTTTGAGCTGCTCCTAATCCAGCTCCAGGCCTGAGGGCAGAAGGAGCAAGGGGCCCTTCACTCTTTAAAGTGACAGCTCATGAGTCTCCACTGGGCAAGGGAATGATTCTACTAGCATGTTAATAACAGCTATGTATGTCTTTTCAATATCTCTTTAGGCTGAAGCAAATCAAATGTATGTGTTAGAAGAATATTTAGTGATATTAGCTATGCTCACAATATTTTATTTCCTGACAAAGGCAAAGAACACCATAGGGCAGTGGGTCTCATTTCATCTTAAATATTATGTGTATTTGTATGTGTGTGTAATATTTATATATGATATTTATTTTAATTATATATGTATGTAGTTTATGAAATAGATGTATAAAATATCACAGAATTATGCACTACAATATTAAGAGTAATCTTACTGATGATGGGGTTATGGACAGTGTTATTCTACTTTTTTTTATTATTTTTACATTATTTTCCAAATTTTCTGCAGTAAATATGTTTGACTTTTATTGTTTAAAAGATCCAGGGCTTCCCTGGTGGCGCAGTGGTTGAGAGTCCGCCTGCCGATGCAGGGGATACGGGTTCGTGCCCCGGTCCGGGAAGATCCCACATGCTGCGGAGCGGCTGGGCCTGTGAGCCATGGCCGCTGAGCCTGTGCGTCCAGAGCCTGTGCTCTGCAGCGGGAGAGGCCACAACAATGAGAGGCCCGCATACCGCAA
>NW_006783002.1:1892685-1934272 GCF_000442215.2 Lipotes vexillifer
AAAAAAAAAAAAAAAAAAAAAAAGATCCAAAGCCGAAGATCTTTTTAAAATAGCTCTAATTTGAGGTATCTTTAGGAGAATATTGAGGAAGAGGGATTATTTAGAACTGTTAATCATTCATTTGTGAATTGTGTACCTACTGCTAATTAACAGTATGTTGGACATGCTTACTTCTCTGTCAGTTTTATCCTTTGATAATGGGTAAAATAACTACCTGCATGTTAGGATTATTATGATAAGTAAATTAAAAAGATTGAAAGCAATACAGGAGTCTTAATTATATTATTGATATTTTAGGGGTCAGGGATTATACATGTATTTATACAATATCTAGCAGAGTTTTATATGGAATAGCTTTAGATAAACAATAAAAGTTTTCGATTGCAAACTATGAGGCACGCTCCACCGACATATAATCATAACATAATTAAATCACTGGCTGGGAAGTGAGTTGAAACATATATTCTATCATCAATCCAAGTCTAGTCTTCCCTTCTCATCAATGAATATTCAATCTATCTCTGCACGCTTTTAACACGCTACCCTTCATTCGCTTAGCAGTAACAATTCTGTATTAGTACAGAAATCACTATTAATACTTTTTTCTCTGTGAAGACAAATCTATTTTTCTACTTTTTTCACTCTTCATTCTGCTTCTTTCTTCAGGATTCAGGTAAAAGTGGCTTTACCCAACATTTACACGGTAACCTTTTCAGCATTTAATAATGTTTATCATCTCTCCTTTCCACTTCTCCAGATTTTTCTTGTCATTTTTCCAACTAATCCTCAGAAAAAAAGGTTACCAGACCCCTCATTTTATTCTAGAACATATGCTCTCTATAGACTTAGGAAGTGGTGAAATCTAAACCCAAACACAAATTCCAAGCAGGTTTGATGAGCGCAGAACAAGGGACTCTACCTGCCTAACCATTTTAATTCATTCTAAGATCAGGTAGCCTTGTAGGAATCCTATCCCTAGTTGTCATCAATGAACTTCTGACATGGCGTATTGGAAAGGTGTTGGTCTTGGAACTCGGAGTTGAAACATCTGCAACGTTTCTGGCACATAATAAGTATGCTGTAGATGATGGCTACTATTGTTATTATTATCACTATATTTATTTTAGACTCCTGAAGATATTTTATATGTGCAACCACTAAGCCGTATCTCCCTGATCCTGTCCAAACACATTTGGTTTTTTAGATCTCTGGGTAGAACATTCATCCTTGTTAAGCTGTATTTTGTGAGAATTAAATTCTTATCATTGTAGCCTGTTACTATCTCTTTGGATCATGATTCGGTCAGAAACTGCACACACTTTCCTTCCCAGATTCCTGTCACCCTTGCATTTGATGAGCTGTCTACTGTACCTTCAGCAAAGCCACAGATAAAAATGTGTACTGCAGCAAATTCAAAGGCAGAGGTGCATGTGCTGTGCATCAACCAATGTGAGGAAGAAAAGGGTTGCTTTTAGCAGTGTACATCTATGCTCTTTGAAAAATGTCAGGCTGAACTATTTTTAATTATTTTATTTTAACCTTCTGGGTCACTATATTTAACTGAAGTGCATCTAAAGTAATAGTATCTAAGGACATTTGAAAATTGTCATTAGCTGTCATCTTTTAAAAGATAAATCACAATTCAAATTTGAAAATTGGAAATGTCTTCCTATATTTGATTAATATAATTAATGAAAATCAATGAATCTTTAAAATTTACTCTAGTGTAGGCTCTAAGCCAGACCCTAAAGAAGTTCACAGTTTAGTAAAACACAGAGATAGGTAAGCACATCATTTCTACGTACATTGTCAAGTACTCTAACAGAGGAATTCACAAGTGTTTCTCAAGAATCACAAGGAAATTTCTAGCCACATACTTATAAAGATTTTAGAGCTGAAAAATACTTTAGAGACAATAAAATTCAATCTTCTCATTTTACCAAGGAGAAAACTGGTTCAGAGAGGGGAAGCAGCTTACCCAAATTCACACAGCTAACTGGTAGACCAGAACTCAGATGTCTAAGTACAAATCCAGTGTTCCTTCTCCTATCCTCCCCTTGACAATGGCCTCCAACACCAATAAATGTATGCATTTATGTATTTATAGTAACTGAATACCCTGCCTGAAAATGGATTCTCATAATCTAGGGTAGAAGATATAGATGCAGAATAAATAGGAAATTTGAATCCTATTAAATCTTTACCCCAGAACATACCTAAGGACTTAACATACAAGCTCATGCACAATTAAATTCCCTTAAATTCCAATATTAGCTTGTCATTATTTGTTTGTTTGGGTTTTTTTCCTCCTCAGTGGAGTGTAGGAAAATACAATAACAACACCTTGTTAATTGAGGATTCAGGCTTGTTAGTTTTTAATTAATTCATTCTACAAATATTTGTTGGCTTCTACTATATGAAAAGGTCTTTTTTAAGATAAAATATAAAGTAACTCTGGTAGCAGCCCTTAAGGAAGTCTATTTGTCTTGGGGGTACTATGCTCTTTGTGTTATAAAAAGCCTAATGGAATGTATCATACACCGTAATGAAAGAGGACCATTCCAGGTCCTCACTCTTACCAAGAGCACACAGGCTACTGTCACTGTTCTAGGATGTCTGCTCCATCACCATTAGAGGATCCAGTAAATATTTAGAGGATATTACTAACTGATAAGCATTGAGGTACATGATTTAAGCAACATTTTCTCCATCTACTCTGAGAGCTTGATGTTTTAATTATCCCCTAGTTATTACAGCTGAAAACCTGAGGTAGTTAGATACTGATTAACTTGTCTCAGATCACACATTCAGGAAATGGCAGAGCTGGAATGTGAGTGCAAGTCTACATGACTGCAAAGCCTATACTCTTTCTGCAGTACTTTTGGAATGTTCTGGAATCAAAGTGTGGTGAGGGCCATGCATGTCTCTAGTCTTGGGACAAATGGGTATGAAGAGCTTAGAAAGAGTCCATCACTGAATGCAATAATTTGCCTTTGTTTGAGGTGAAACTTGTACTATAAAAACACATTTTTCTATAAATGGAAATACAAATATATATACACACATACACACATTTCTTAAGTATCTCTAAGTGCAAAATTCTGCACTTAACCTGTGAAGTTCTGCACTTAGCTTTTAACATTATTATTCATTATTACTGCTAATGAGAATTATTTTTCACTTCCCTTTGTGAAGCTTCCCTCTCTGCATTTACACCATGAGCAGTTATATGCAAAGTAGTTTGCTGTAAATTTCTATTATATTTTTCCCCATGTGGAGGGTTCTGGCAATGAGTTTATCTCCTGTTAAGGACATTCCTCCTTGGCCATGCCAAATTGCCTCAGCTCTTTGGTCTTACCAATGGTGTAACACATGCCAGAAAGTTTCCCCGGGGAAATTAGGCAGCTCTAAGCAGCTCCAGATCTTTTAGCCTCAAGTTTCCTCAAAATAACCTGGACCATTTCCAAAGTCTTCAGTTCCACCTCACTGGTCCCTGGACGAGTTGTGGAAGGTTTTTGAATGACCTTGATCCACCCTAATTTGAAATCACCACAAGGGACAGAAAGAAAAGCTGAGAGCGGAGGATGATTCCCAATCAGGACAGGTCCTCTGGAAACTGACACAGGCCCGGTATGGAGGACCACACGTCTCCCATTTTTCTTACTGGATGGCTGTATCACTCACGATGGGGAGGAGGTTCTGCTGAGAAGAGGTCTCCCCCTGGCTTTCTATTAGGAGATGTAAAAAATTTAAAAAGCAGGGGTCAGACTCTCCATCTCTCTTTCATTTACTTTCCCCAAAGTGAATTTTCAGTGTAGACGGGAGACTGAAACTGTAAGGGTTTCAATTAACTGTGCAGTAGTAGGCAGTGGGGATGAAATAATAAATAGGATAAACTCTTTACTCTTCACTCACGAAGCCTAAAATTAGTCATGAATAGAGGTCATTTCAATAAAGTGGGATAGATAGCAGGAAAGGAAGTGTTAGGCAGAGCTGAGAAGGAACATAACCCAGACCCGTGGGGCTGGGCAAAGCCCGAACTTTGATACCTACATCTACTCGTCCTCAGAGATTACATGTTATATTTTTGGTCTAAAAGACACTTATGTAACACCTGATAAATACCATGCACTCTTATTAAGTGCTTTATCAACAATTAACTACTTTTTGGGGGACAGGGTGTTGCGTGGCACGTGGGATCTCCATTCCCCGACCAGGGATTGAACCTGCGACCCCTGCCGTGGAAGCACAGAGTCTTAACCACTGGACCGCCAGGCAAGTCCCAACATTAACTACTTTTATCTTCATATTGACCCTATGAGGAAGATCCTACCAACATCAGCCCCACTTGATGCCCGAGGAAACTGATACACAGGTAGTTAGAGAAACCCACCCAAGGTCATACAACTAGGAAATGACAGGCCTGGGATGTGAACCCAGAGGCTGTGCTCCTACTGCTAAAATCGGTTTCCCTCAGAAGATCCTGGAGCTGGTCTGCAGGGGTGGGGTGGAAAGGGAAGACTTGACGACCACGTCATATCCTGCTGTGCTAGGAAAGTACAACAATATTTACCCTGTGGCCTTGGCTTGGAAGAAAAGGAGGACAGCGAGACACTGCTGGGCCAGAAATATGGCCTGGGGCAGGAGAAAGGCCTGCCTGAGCTTCCTTGCAGGATGCTGTGAGAGCCTAATTCCTATTTAACCTTTCAGTCTGACCCAGGCCTATCACAGACCTCTGTGAGCGCCCGTCTCTAAGGAAGGGAACATGTAAATAATCTTTCCCCACATTAAAAGCAATTTTTGCAGACAGCAGTTTCTCTCGCCATACTTCTCCTCATGCAGGGGAAGACTAATGACAAAAACCCCATCTCTGACAGGCAAGTCCAAAACTGCCCTCACACTGCCAGCCTTTCAGAGGAAATGAGAGCACAGTTGGTCAAACCAGGGAGAGGATCTCCTCTGTGTTGTTACTATCCGTAAGCCAAAAATAACTGGACCTCCCAATAGTCAGAAAGCCTGAAGAACAGAGAGTGGGAAAGAGAAAAAATGCATCCGTTTCATGGACTAGAAAACATCAGAAATGCAGACAGGGCTCTGCGTACTCTCAGAGCAAACTATCGCACTAAAAGGAAATCCCCAGGGCCCTTCGATCACCCGTTATCCACCCCAGACTCTCCTTTTCAAATATCTGTCCTTTCCTTCCTTCTTCTTTGCCTCTATTGCACAGAAAACAGAAATAGGTCAAATACTAGCTTGACCTTGAAAAAGTGTCTCACACTCTTGGAGTCTCAGTCTCCTTATGTGTAAAATGTGGCGGATTAATGGGACCTCACAGGTAGTTCTGTTGTCAACTGGGGGGTGCACATGGCATGACGCCACCTGCGTTGGGAACACTCAAAACAAATTTCTCTTTTCTTACTCAGAAAAACAGCTTTTGAGCTCTGGCTCGTCTTCCTCAGTAGTTCTGTGATCTTGCATATGTTGTTTAAACTGGCTGAACCTCCACCATCATCCATAAAAATGAAGGTAAAGAAGGGAAAGGATTTATCATTCTGACAAGTAGAATTTCTATGAGGAAGGAAACTGTGTTTTACATAAAAAAATAAAAAAAACACGTTGATAAGCTCTGGCATTAGCTGATGGGCACCCCACCGCTGGAGAAGAAGTTGTATAGGAGAGCTCAACTTGAAATAGAGAAGGAGAAAAAAGAACGGAGAAGCAGGGAAGGAGTGGCCATAAAAGACCCTGTGGGGAGTTTCTAAAGTCCACTGAGGTAAAAGATTTATGAAATCCTGCAGTGGTGCAGTAGCTAAAGGGCACTGTAAGAGTAAGCTTTCCTGATTTTCCATTTTAAGTTGTTTGCGTGGCCATGATGTAAACCCTTCTCTGTTTTATACTACATCTTAAAGACAGTCTAATAATAGACTCAGACAAATTTATTAGGAGTGTTGATTTTAGAAAAAGGGACGAGCCAGAGTTCCAAGTGTCGGTCAACAAAGATGACCCAGGACAGAGAAGATACCCAGACACTTAGGTGGCCATGGAAACAGAACTTTGCATATATTGTGGGAAGCACTGCATGTTCACAGCCCCAGGGGATTGGTGAGGAGTGCTAAACTCAATGTTAGGTAGATTTTGAGAAGTAAAAAGGATCCCAGCTGAGAGCCAGGTTACCCAAGGATAATCATATTAATGTGGCAGGTAAATGACTCCATCTCTGCATCACATTACCTGGCTCTTAGTAGGTGGTCCCCCTCCTTCATTCTCTCCTTCCATTCTTTGCATCCTGTTGGTATTATATGTAGCCTTGAATAAAAATGCTCTAGTTTTACTTTGGAGTGCACATGTCTACATCATACTCCGGCCCACATCATTCCAAAGGGGAAATACTAGCTTGCCTGTTCCAACTACAGTATCTTTCAGTCTTTAGAATGCACATTTTTTTTTTTCCTTTTCAAGTCACATCATCACAGTGAATATTCATCTGTGTAAAAGTGATTCATTATCACCTTTCATTTTTACCATCGACTGTCTTATTGTTCATTACCATCCAGAGGCTGGTTTCTCATTTTTGTCCTTGAATCCACAGTTTTTATTTCCTCTGCAGACTGCTTTTCACATCTCCTTTTACAGTTTCTGTGTTCCTCCAAAACCATCCCTCTGTGTTCCGTGATCAGGCCGAGTGGCAGTCACTAAATTATTGGGTATTCTCTGCAGCTTCCCAGCATTGATGATTTTCGGCTATATAATCTGCTTGCTCTTTTCAGTGAGCCGTATATTGCAAAGGATGTATGGGTATTACTGCTCACGAAGCTCAAAATGGGAGGGAGATTACTCAGACTAGCATCTGGCTGACTTAGAGATCAACTTCCTGTTTATTATCAACTATTATCTGTGTTGATTTTTTTTCTTTCAATCCTCTTTGTCTTTCTGTCTCTGGTTCCATATGATCGTGTGGCTGAGTTTCCTGTACCCTGAAATAATATTCCTCCACCTCTAATGCCATCCTTCACTGTCAACACCTGGACTTAAAGTCCTCTCTAGCTCCCTCCTCTTTTTTTATAAACTCATTTAGTTAGTTCCCACTACACATAAAAACAATTCCCAGGCACCCCGGAATTTCTTACAGACTCTTTCCTGAAATATTCACCCTGGACATATAGCATCTCTCTCTGGCCCACACTTTTCTTTTTTCTGAATGAAAGTCAGAAGAGAATTGATTAATCATACTCCCCAGTCCAGGAACATTATCAACTACCATCATTGGCTCATCAAAGTCTTCTCCTTTATTTTATATACTTATTTATTTTCTCTTTTCACACTGTCTTATGAGCATTTGTTTGCATGCGTTCATACAGCCATTTCTGCTGTAATACTTGTTTTGTAATAGTGAATTTTTTCCATTGCCAAGGATATAGAGAACAATTGAGCAAACTGCACATTATGTGTAATTCAATCCGGAAGAAACCCTAGGTGAGTGCAGAAAACTGCACCCTGCTGATTGGAGCCCGATAGGAATACACCATACACTCCTCAAACATCTGCCAACTACCTCAAGTTACCATGTATGTTATGAGCCATGCACATCCACATCTGCATTACAACTTTCTGTCTAACTTCAGATAAACCTCATTCCACCACCTCACAATAACTCACAAACTGTAACCTTTCCCACGCCCATGTTCACAGAAAAGCTTTCACCTTTTTTAAGGTAAGAATTGGAGTATGTACACATTGCAGCATGTATGATTTTAACATGTGCATAACTGTGCTGCAGTTTTAAGTTCTGATCTTTTTAGTGTTACTGACAAAGTTTTTCATGTTCTCTCCAAACCTATTGATATTCTTCTCACAAGAATTGTATTTTTTTTAAGGCACTGTATTTTTTATTGTAAGATTTTGTATAGCAAGATTATTTTTAGCAAAGAATATGTTGTATTATGAAAAACTGACTGTTTTATTGTTTTGGGAACATGTACGTTTAATTTATGAAACCCATATCATGTTATAAATGTCATTCTGCTTCCTTCTATTTTCTTTGTCGTTCAGAGCACTATGCTTTCAGATCCTTCAGTGTTGCTCTGTATGGTTTCTAATTACTGCATACCACTCCTCCACATTTTATCCATCTATTCTCCCATGGGTGAGCACCCATGTAAGTTGTCCTTAAGTTTTTGCTACTATAAATGATGTTAAAATAAACAACGTTGGAAAAAACCCTTATAGATCCAGACAACACTTTCCTTTTTTGCGTGTGTGATGAAGGAAAGTGCAGTGTTTATTGCACGGAGCCAAGCAAGGAATCCAGGCCAGACAACACTTTCTTTGACATATATACCCAGAACTAGAATTGCTAGGTCATATGTAAGAAAACCCTTACTTTTCCTAAAGAGTAAAAGTTCTCAGCTTGCTCTCAAGTACTCCTACAATGGTCTACCATTTCCACAACAAAGCATAAGCATGTTTACATCTCTACCTGAGATTTATAGCCTTATCATTTTTGCCCGTTTATCTCCATTCCCTTTTGCCATTTCTTCTTAGTCTTCAGATCCAGCTTCAGAGCACTTGTGATCTTTTTGACTCTGCCTAAGTCCTGAGACTCACTCTGCAGTGGTAGACCTCCAGCTCTGCAATTCACATTCCTTTCTCCATGGTCCCTACCCATCCCCTAGTTACACTGATTTTGCCACCACCTTCCTCTGTTTTCTCAATAAATTTTCCACCAGTTCTGTCAGGCCCAGGCTGCCTGTCTGCTAGTTCAGTACAGAATGTCATATCATATCCCTCATTTTTATTCATTTATTCCCCCGTAAGCAAAACGTGGACACTAGCCCATGTCCAAATATCTGCCTAGGCTTCTCTCACATATCATTTCTTCTATGTCCAAATATCTGCCTAGGCTTCTCTCACATATCATTTCTTCTATGTCCAACTATCTGCCTAGGCTTCTCTCACATATCATTTCTTCTATGTCCAACTATCTGCCTAGGCTTCTCTCACATATCATTTCTTCTATGTCCAAATATCTGCCTAGGCTTCTCTCACATATCATTTCTTCTATGAAGTATTCTTTAACTACCTTATCTAAAGTGGAAATAATCCCTTTCTTCCACAAATCCGTTACATTTTTTTTTTAACCTCTTTCTTTTGTTAATATTTGTTTATATATCTCTTTTCCTAAGGGGATCCTGAGCTACTTAAGGATGGGGCATTTGTCTTATCTTCATTTTCCCCATGTTTAGTAGCTCTCAAAAATTCTTACTTGAATGATTGAATACGTGAGCAAAAAATGAATAAATCAAATGTTATTTTGTATCAAGTGCTCTTAAATAATCAAAGTTTGTAATGCCCAATATGTTAGGCATAATTTAAAACTATTAACATAGAACAAAAAAATAAGATGATTTTGAATTAAAAAAAACTATCTTAAAACAAGTTCACAAAGGAGATTGCCTGATTATTTGTCACTTTACTTTTTGCTTAGAAAAGGACGCTTTATTAATTAGCCTCTCTAGTCTGTAACCCTTTTCTATAGTTATCATACTACATATCAGTAATGCTGGGATCTGCTAAAATGAAATATAATTGATAATGAATTCAGCAGCCAATTCTCACATTATTCTCAGGTGAATTCCAGTTGATTCAATTCATCCCTTCTTTCCTCACAATCCCTTAGATGATTTTTATTAAATATTAAATAGGAGTTAGGAAAGATTATGATTCTGTATTATTTGTGCAGGAATATATGCTACTCTAGGATTGTGTGTGTGTGTGTGTGTGTGTGTGTGTGTGTGTGTAAATGCAGAGCTCGGCCATCCCAATTCACTCAAGACCATTCTGGTTTTAGCATTAGAAGTCCTATATCCCAGAATGAATATCTTTCATTCTGGGCAAATTAGGTTGGTCATCTTAGGTGTAAAGCTGCTTCATTTATGTGCAGTATTTTAACCAGGCATTTAAGACTTTCTATAATCTAACATTGACCTTCTTTCCTGTCTTATTTTTAGCAATGCTTCCTGCAGTCTACTTTCTAGAAAAAGTGACCTAGAGCTGGCTCTTTACACATGTACTGTTTTCCTCTCCTGCAATGTTGCAAGTCTAAATCCCTCCTGTTTGTTAAGGGCTAGTTAAAATGCTATTTCTCTCACCACGTGTGCCTTTCTACCCACAGATTCTCCCCACTCTGAATATGGCTTTTGATGCTGATGCATTTTGGTCTTGCATTACAGTGACTTATATGTGTCCTAATGCTTTGTCCCAAAGAAGGAATCGATGTTAACCAGATGACTACAAAACGTAGTCAGAATCTTCTCATGGTATATAAATTAATCTTGTATATTACTCATTAAGTGTCCATATTTCCTGGTAATTTTTCAATACCAATTATTCATCCTATTAACCAGTTTTGTTTTCCAGTATCTAATGCATGGCAAATCCTTTCAATAACCATAATTATTGGATTTGTCTTACTTAAGTTCTTCTCTATAACTGAGGGAGAGAAGATGGTACAACAGAATGAGTATATGCACTGAAGCCATTCATACATGAGTTTAAATTATAGTTCTTTCTTTCACCATCTTGGATGAGTCATGTAAACTCACTGAGTTTCAGTTTCTCCATCTTTGAAATGGACACAAAACATCTTCCCTATAGACATACTATACAGCTTAAAGATAATGAGTATCAAGTGTCAACAAACTTTTCAATAAAGGGACAAATAAGAAGTATTTTTGACTTTGTGGACCATATCGCCTGCCAAAGCTACTCAACAGCCATTGTAGTGTGAAAATAGCCCTAGACAATAAGTAAATGAAGGAGGTGGCTATGTTTTAATACAATTTTGTTACAGAAACAGTGAGGCAGGTTTGGCTGTTGCCTGTCTGCCAACTCCTGATGTGTACTAAGCACTAAATAAATGGGAACCAGTACTACCATGAGCTAATCTGTCTTTTCTTACTGAGCATTTTGATTTCGTGGTCTTGATTCAAATTAAGCTCAAACTAATACAATATTTGCCAATAATAGAAGGCTTAGTTTCTGTTTTTTCCGTAACTTCTTCCATACAAGTAGTATAGGAAAATTATATGACCCAGTATACTGAATCTATTCCTGGTAAGGATAGAATGCTGAAGATTCAGCTTTTGAGAATTTTGACTCCTGATTCCCCGTTTTCCTATTCAGCTATAGTCACTCATGCCTCCAATCTTATAACTTCTATCTTGTCCAGTGTCGAAAATCATCATGATCTAGTCGTGAAGCATGTTAAGAACTCTGAGAGAGTCTGGAATTAACCAGCCACCTCAGTGCCCTGGTACGAAGCCTGGGTACTCCAGTCTCTCAAGATAACCTTTCTCCCAAATACATTAATTTCTCCAAAACTCAATGTTTTTGTGTCCTGATTAGCTCTATAGCCTGCCAGAGAGCTTTATTGATGATCCCTATAACCCAGATGGTCTCAATTTTGGCTATAAGAATCACCTGAAAAGGTTCGAAAAGGGAATTTTTCTTAGACTAGTCTAAAAAAGCAGTGACCATACAAGAATTAGACTTTAGCAAAATGTAAAACTTCTCTTATTAAACAATTATCATAAATAAAATGAATTATCAAGACACAGGTTGAGAGAAAATGTTTCACAAAACATATATCTGACAAAGGACTGGTATCTAGGGTATATAAAAACAAACAAACAAAAATCTCTTACAACTTAATAGTAAAAAGATAAGAACCCAGTAAGAGTAGCCAAACAACTTAAAAGTCACTTCACAAAATAAGATATATAAATGGTCAGTGAGTATATGAAAAAGTGGTCAATATCATTTGTCAGTACAATGAGATACCAATATATGTCTGCCAGAATGACTATAATTAAAAAGATTGATCACCAAATTTATTATGATAATCACTTCATGAGGGATGTAAATCAAATAAGTATGCTGTATACCTTAAACTTATACAGTGCTGTATGTCAATTTTATCTCAGTAATACTGGAAGAAAAAGAAAATAAAATTAAGAAAGCATTTTTTCTCTTTGGGGGAAAAAAAAAGATTGATGTTGCCAAATGTTGGTGAAGTTGAGGAGCAAACTAGGATTCTATCATAAATTGTTGGTGGGAATGCAAAAGGGTGCAATCACCTAGAAAAAAAAGTTTAGGCAGTTTCTCGTAAAATGGAATTAAACTTGCCCTATGGCCTGGTGATTCCCCTCCTACAAAAATGAAAACATATGTTTACAAAAGGACTTGTGAAAGAATGCCCATAGTAGGTTTACTTAATAATAGCTAAAAACTGCAAGCAGCCAAAGTGCCCATTAAAAGAAGAATGGATAAACAAATTGCAGTATATTTGTGTAACACTACACTACTACTCAACAATAAGAAAAAATACTATTAGAGGCAGTGGACTAGATAAACCTCAAAAGCATTATGCAAAGTCAAAGAGAACAGTGCCTTACACAAGTATGTAACATATGATTCCATTTGTGAGAAATTCTCAAAAAGGTGACAATGTGTAATGAGAAAAAAAATCAGAATAATGATTGCCTCTGGGGACTAGGGGCAAGGAACTGACTGGGAAAGGGCTTGAGGAAATTTTCTGGAGTCACGGAATATTCTATACCTTGATAGAATTTTTGGTTATTGGATTCTTCTAGCAGCCAACATTGAAACTAGATATTTATTTAGGAAGTGGTCCCAAGCCAGAGAAGCTAGACAAGGAAGGGAAGGGAAGCAATAAAGGTGCATTAATAAGCAGGTTATCTTACGAGGTTGGGGTTAACATGTACATACTGCTGTTTATAAAACAGATAACCAACGAGGAGCCAACTAATAGCACCAGCTTCCCTTGGAGCAAGTGGAGCACGTGCCCATGGCCAGAGAAAGCCCTTGGGGAAAGAGATGTAATGCTTGCAGTAAGAAGTTTTCATCACACATAGCAAAGATGAGGGATGCAGAATATATGGGCACACCACCAGCAGCACCTACTACAGATAAATACCACTCCAAGGGGGACAAAAAGGGTGGCAAAGAAAAAAAAAATCATTTTAAGTAAAGAAAACCAAATAGTGCATACTTAATTCTTTTGTTCGAATAGATTTGTAAAATTTTAATAGCCTCTCTAAAGGCATTGTAAATTATTATATATAGGGCAGAGAAGAAACATGAAAGTGTTGGATTATTCAGAGTTTGCTTCTTATTTATAAAGAAAAGGTGATAATTAGGCACAAGCATGTTTTGGCCTAAAAGAAAAGAAAAGAAAGAAAATCCTGTCAAATTAATATCTGGGTTTCCCTGTCAAAGGTATTAAACTTTCTACAAGTAGAATTGTGTTATCATAATATTATTTTGATTTCCACTACAATATATTTCTCATTCACATCAGTATGGACAAGAAGAAATGATCAGTTGGCATTTTCAGTTTATAAAATAATTATGGTCCCGAGTTTCTGATTAAATCTTTAATATTTCTCATAGTTAGCTCTCTAAAGACTTCCCTTTACTCATCAATATTTTTTCTTTTTTAAATCAGTAATTTCCTTTTATGAAGACACTGAAGAGTTATTAAGTATGTGCTTTATGCAAAGCTACTGGATATAACAATCAGGATTCAAAAATGTCTAGAAACAGAAAAACTGAAACACACAGGATTTAATTTATCAAGGATTACTGCAACATCTTGCATTTAGGCTGTAGAACATTAAGAGCACTGGTAGAAAGTAGAAGGCAACATGATTCATGCAGCTGTTTTCACCTAAGAGAGCACAGGAGAGTCACTGGGCTCAGCTTCCTCCTCTCTATATAAAACCATCACTATCTACCTTGCCCAGTTGTAAGGTTTAGATATGATGTATATACCTGACACATAGTAGGGAATTTAAAATGTTGTATTGGCTCATTCATTCAACATATATTTATTGAGTATTTACTACGTGAGAGGCACTGGGCTGGGCACTAAGAATGAATATAGTTTGTCTTCTCAAAGCCTAGAGTTGAGTGAGAAATTTGACAGAGACATCGATACAGTTGAGATGCTATAGAATATCAAAGAAAATCAGAAGAAGATATCCAGCCTGAAGTTGGGAAATGGACTGTCCTCAAGAAGGATGCCCAATGAATGTGGCATCTAAGAAGAAACCTAGAGAATGTGGAGGAGTCAGCCAGGTTCATAAATGGTACAGGACAGAGCATTGCTTGGGAGAGAGAAAGGCTGTTCCAGGAAGAAGAGTGAGCCTCTAGTGAGAGTTAGAGGTAAGGGGAGCCTTTTACAGAGATACAATGGCTAGATCATGTAGTGCAGACTAGGGATGGGACAGGTTGAGTAGGCAAGGAGGACAAAGGAGAGACAAAGCTAGGTGCAAAACATGGGTCAGGTCTTTCAGGAGGTTCTAGATCATGTTGAGGCATGCATATATCATAAAAGACCCATGAGGAACAATTTAAACAATTGAATTGGAAAGTTACATCATCAGCTTGAAAGGAAATCCAAGAAGAGTCAGGAATGTCAACCATGAGCCTGCTATACTGATCCAGCTAAGCGACAATAGTGCCTTTGAAGAGTGGTAGAGGGCTAGAAACATGTTGAAGGATTATAGGATATATATTTGATAGGGATTTATGGTAGGTTTAAAGGGGAAGACAGGACAAAGTTGGAGTCAAAGTTGATACCGAAATTTCTACCTTGAGCAGCTGGATAAATACTATTCATAATTATTAAGAAATGTCATAAGGAAAAGACTGAGACTTTAACTGGTTACAGAGAAATAGTAGTTAGAGGTAGCAGGCTTGGCAGGCAATCTGCAAGAGTAGTTAAGAACATATTTGTGGGTTCCTGCAGTCAAACTTACTGAGTTCAATCTATTCTTCCTGGAGAATCTATTTCTTAGCCATGTCCAACCCAGCTTCTGCACCGGTCAGGAATCTGTCATCCCCATACCCGCACTGAGCCCCACAAGGCTCAACTGCCATGAGGCCATGAAGCCCCCGCTTCTAACACTTTAGGTATCTCAGCCTCCCAGGAGTGAAGGCCAATTCCCTCTTCTTCAGCAGGGTGCCAACAACAGCATGCCTGCATTCAGGAGCCCAGCAACTCTGGTATCCAGGTCAAAGCAGACAAGACCCCTGAGACTCTCACTCTCCCACCACTTTGAGACACAAGGGGAGCACCCTGCCAGGAGGTGAGGGATCTGGCTCTCCCCAAGTCTGCCACGTAATACACCCAGAAGTACAAGGGATTTCACAACCTCTGGGTTAACTGGGATCAACCAGAGAAAGGGAGACAAGAAGAAGCCATGAAGTAAACCCCCTTCCTTTTCTCCCCTTCCAGGCATTGTGGATCCATGAGTTCTTTCTGAAAGCTATTCAGCTATTCTGCTGGCTGTGGTCAGCCTGGCATTGCACGACCTTACATTTTCTTCTCTTGCTTCACCACCCTCTGTACCATTCTTGTTGCCCTGGGATTGCACATTGCACAAAAGCCTTAGCTGGTAAGCATTCCCTTATTTGGTAGAGAACCCAAACTAACATACTGTGTGACCTTGGACAAAACATTTAATCTTTCTGGATCTCTGTTTATTGATCTATAAAATGGAGATAATAGAACCTATACCACAGAGTTTGGGGGCTAATACATGTAAAGCACTTAGAACATTTTGTAGCTCATGGCAAGTACTTATTAACATTAGCTATATTTATTGCCTGCATAGTGTGAATATGGCAAATGACTGATCTGTAACCATGATATGATACTAATGGATCAAACTGTTTTAGCTCAAAATTGATCTCATAATCCTTCTGTGATGATGGTTCTCAAATGGTTTCAGTTCCTCACTATCTTCACAATAAAATACAAACTCTCTGGTGTGATATTAATTATAGTCTGGTAACAATTTAGTTCTCCAGTCTCATGTTACAGATCTCCTTTACAGATGTGAAGTTCATTCCCTGAAACACCATAATTATAATAGTAATAATAATTACAATTCATATGTATAGAGTTCTTATAAGTCAAGGAAAGCACTATTCTAAATATTTAATGTGTAATAATCTTTTCTGCTCAAACTCATGGAAGGGCATTTATATAGAGTACAAGCAAGAGTCCTCACAAGACCCCAAAGCCCAGCATGAATCAGACTCCCTCTGACCCTCCTCTGCTGATTTCCTCTTGCTCAATCTCTCTCAGGCACTCTGGCCCACATGTCACTCCTCAGACACTCTGGGCACTACCTCAGGAGGGGCCTGGGCTCTAGTGATCCCCGTGCCGGGTGTGCCCTCAGCCAGATCTCCACATGGCCAACCATTCGCCCCTTCCAAATCTTCCCTCCAACCTCACCTTCTCAGTGGGGCTCTCCCACTCCATTGAATTTGCAATCCCCCTTCCCTACCACCTATGCTGCTGTGCTGATACCCGTCCTCTCCTCTTTCTTTATTTTGGTAGTATGCATTTCTTCTAGCATTATATGTAATTAACTCACTGACAATCTTACTGTTTACTGTCTGTCTTTCTCTGGCAGACAGTAACCTCCACAAAGTAAGGAGTGTTGTTTTGTTCAGTGAGGTTTCTCAAATGCCTCAACCAATATTGGTACCCAGAAGGTTCTCAGCAGTATGCACTGAATGAAATAATGCATTAATCCTCACACCCCTGTAAGGTACGTGACTACTATCTCTAATTTATGGATATGGAAACTGTGCTCTGTAGCTAGCCCTTAGTTGCATAGCTCACCTGTAGTGGAGCCAGAGTTCAAACCCTAGCAGTCTGGCTTTGGAAGTTGTGTTCTTCAATTCTACATTACGCTGCATTATGATGTGTGTGTGTGTGTATATGTGTGTCTATATACACACACGCACACATATACATACATACAATGTACATATATATAGGTGTTACATGATATGTCTTTTTAAGATTTATTAAATTATTAATTAAAAATGTAAATATTCTCTTTGTGATAGAATCATTTCAGAGTGATAATCCAAAGATCAGCTTGTAATTAAAATATATCAGACAAAGTAGTCCTGGCCAGTACATATTAACAGAAGTAAAGTGACAATTCCAAGGTACATACTCCCTCTGCTGGGTCTGAAAGAGGAATAGAATGGAAACGATGAGCTGGGATTACCCAGGTCAATTAAAGAAACAGGAAGAAATGAATGCCCAATTTTGCAAGAAGGCATCACCCACATGTAGTTGCTAATCTATAAATCGATTGATTAACCGATATTGAATATCAAGCCATTCAGCTTGAGCTGTTGAAGACAAGATTGGTGGTAAGATTTAATTTATTTTGTTAAGAAGTGTAATTGACCCACAGCACTATGTTAGTTCCAGGTGCACAGCAGAGTGGTTTGATATTTCTATCCATGACAAAATGATCACCACATGGCATGCCTTTTTTCATGCTCTGTCACATTCTGGTTCTCTCACTAGATTTTAGTTACCATGCCTCTTTTATTAGTGTACCACTACAGAACCTAGCACAGTGACCTACTAGGTTCTGGAGGGTAGATATTCAATGTTTGTTGAACTGAATAGCAAGTTACAGCTCAGAAAATCTGACATAGTAGAAAGAAAACAGGCTTTGAAACCAGTCAGATGTGAGTCAAAGTCATATTATAGATATTGACTAGTTATATGCTATTCAAAACATTAACTAAACCTCTCTGAGGCTCGCTTCCCTCACCTATACCATGGGACTGATACTACTTCCTGTGAAGCACTAGGCATATAAGACAGGGTTAATTTCTTGCATTAATTTTCAAGTAATTAGAATACACTTTGTTCCATTTGTCCCTAGGTTCTAAAGCAGGGGCTGGGAAACTTTTTCCTATAAAGGATGTATAGCAACCATTTTAGTCTTTGAGGACCATATGATCTCTGTTGCAACTATTCATTCTGCAGTTGTAGTGTGAAAGCAGCCATGGACCACACATAAATGAATGGGAATGGCTTTGCTCTAATAAGACTTTTATAAAAATGGTACAGGTTGGATTTGGCCCATGGGTCATAATTTGCCAACCCCTGTCCCGAAGCATAACACTTGGGATCGTTAGCTGAAAGAAATTCTAATATAAAGTCACTACATTAAATATTTCTTTTTTCTTCCTCTGTCATTTGTCCCTGGACACTGATTACTTAATTTTTCATTATAAATGCTAACAACAGAATCAGAGCAATCATAATCATATTTACAAAAATATCTGCATATTCAAAATGTGTGTCCATTTTAGTCTTTATGTGCCAGATGTTAGGCATCATTTCACGATGTTGACCAGTATGATCAGGAAGGTTAACAGCCAGTTATTTTAAGACAGCCTCAAGTGGGCAAGATGATGGCTTTTGGAAGTGAACTAGGCTGCCCTGCCTTTCCAGCTCTTGTTCCTGTGTGCTGCTACCTTCTTGCCTTACACAGACCCTGAATTTGGAGTCTGTTTCCAATACTTCTCTTCTATCCTTACCCATTCAAGACCATCTTCCCAACATCCTTGGCTGACATTGGCTTCACTGTTTCTCTAGTCTTTGAGTATAGTATAGTATATTTTATCATTAGCGAACTGGACACCGCCTCTCTTGGGCAGAGAATCCCTCTTCGATCCCTATCCTTCAGAGTAATTAAACTCCTTAGCCCTGCATATAAGGCTCTATGGGATTTAGCTGTAGTCATATCCTTACAACTTAGCACAGTATATTGCTTCACAACTCCAAGATAAATAGGAACTTCACATACCTCGTTTCTCTGCCTTTACATATGCTGTTGCCTCTTCCTGTGATGCCATTTTCTCCTCTGGATACTGGACAAAATTCTACTAATCTGCTAATTCTACTGGCATAGGCTTTATCCTTCCCATAAAAATCCTTCTCCCCCAACCAATATCACCCCCGCACCTTGCACATATATCTATTACTGCATATTATACCTTTGCCTATAATACACTGTGTACAATTGTGTTTCCTTTGCTAGGCTGATTAAAGGCAAGGAGTGAATCTTATCCAGGTGTACATCCTGAAAGACTGAATATACAAATGCACGATAACCAGACCTCCGACCCATGGCATCTGCAGCAACTGGCCCCAAACAGTCAACTTCCTTTACCTTTGCTTTGAACTCAGGACCAATCAGAGAAAGCCAAAATATGCTCCCCAAATCAATCACATAAGCTGCCCCACTTCCAGTTAGCTTGTCTTTAGCTTCCCCATCCCAATAGCCTCCAATCAGAGCAGACCTGAAGGTTATTTTTTTTTAATTATAAAGTTTTCCCACTCCTTACCTGACTTTGGTTTTCTGCCAAACACAAGTGATGAAAGCTGACTCTTTTGCTCTAGAAAGTTCTGAATAAATAGGCAGCTAAGCAAGCACTGCTTGTTCAAACTTAGGTAGTTCTAATGGATTTCCACAGTACCCAGCACCAAGTATTGCTACTGCTGAATGGCCATGTTTGGTCTGTCTACCCTGAGCGGGGTGGTGTCAGGAGGGGCAGCCTGGTGAAGTCTGGAAGAGCTCCACGGGTAATCCCCTACCTAAAACTTACAATGTACCTGACTAAGGGGACCAACCAGATCACAGGTCCAGTGGGATGCCTAATGAGCTAAATAGAAGTGGGCCCAGGGAACTGGATACACAGAATAATATGAAGCAAGAAGCATAAAGAAGAGAGCAGGGAAATTATTGGGCAAAATCCTAAAGACCCCTGTGTTTATGTTCCTATCACCTGCCCCTCTGATCTACAAGGATGTGTCAATTTACATAAAGAGCCTAGAGTGGAGCAGACTCAAAGTTTTTTAGATAAAATAAAATGATAGATAACTCTCAAACATTGAAAGGATATGCAAATCTGTGCTCAGACTCATCTGGCTCCCTTTCCCTTTACTCCGTAAAACAAAGCAATTCCACTTTAAGTCTTCTGGAATGTGTTTTATAAGACAATACCAAGGAAGCTTAATCTATTTTACACATGGGAGGGCAACGGAGAAGGCTTATTGTGGCTGAGGGATGAGGTGTGCCTCCAGAGGCTGTAGACCCAGCTGGCAGTGTACACCAATACACGTCTGATACCTGAAATTAATCCCACAGCAGTGGAAAAGCTTAGTCATGCAGGCTGCACATCTTGCTGAAAGCAAAATCAACAAACTCAAAACACATGCAGGGTGTTGCCTTTGAAGCTCAAGGATTACTTTCAAACAAAGCCATAATAATGGTCTCGCTCATTTATTACATTAAAGGACCTTAATATTTTTTCTCATTTCTAGGGCTTAATTAAATATCAATTCTAGATCCTCCTTGGCTTTTGACGGGGTTACGTCCTGATAAACCTACTGTAAGCTGGAAATACCATAAGTTGAAAATGCATTTAATGCACCTAGCCTACCAAACATCATAGTTCAGAGTCGCTTGCCTTAAACAGGCTCAGAACACTTACATTAGCCTACAGGTGGGCAAAATCATCTAACACAAAGCTTGTTTTATAATAAAGTGCTGAATATTTCATGTAATTTATTGAATTCTGTACTGGAAGTGAAAAACAGAATTGTGCATGGGTACAGAATGGTTGTGAGTGTATCGGTCATTTACCCTCGTGAATTTATTCCCGTGGCTGACTAGGACCTGAGGCTGCCGCTGCCACTGCCCAGAATGACAAGAGTATTACAGAGCATCTTGCTAGCCTGGGAAAAGACCAAAATTCAAAGTACACTTTCTACTGAATGCATAATGCTTTCACACCATTGTGAAGTCGCAACATTTTAAGTTGAACAACTGACAGTCAGGGACAGTCTGTATATCTATTTTAGCGGTGTATCATACTAGTTTAGGGAATGAGCTATGGGAGCCAGAAAACCTGAGTTCAAATCCTTGTTCTTACCCTAAGATAAAGGGCAAGTTACTTAACCCAGCAAGTCTTCAGGTTCCTAATCTGTATAATGGTATATTAATATGCATCTTTGGGGGACTACTGTGAGGATAAAATTAGATAACATGTAAAAAATATTCAGTGTAGAACTTAAGTAATAGCTATTTTTATTTAATCACTATACATACTATGCATGCATGTCTATACATATATAGGTATGTTCATGTATATTAGGTATCCATTCTCTATACTTTAATGCTCATAATATTAGGTTTCTTCAAATTTGTCTCAAGATGTTCAAGAATCCTGAAGGGTGCCTATACAGCGTACATAACCTATAAAATGTAGTAACGTGAACTATTACTGTGTGTCTGGCAACACATTTTAAAACCACGAAGCTATTAAGCAATAAGGATGTTGAATGGGTAGCTAGGCCAACTTATTAGCAAAGTAGCTCAGCCCTGTACATTAGCCTTACAGCTCAAACAATTCATATTTCTGTCTCAGGGAAATGAAATCTATTACTGTATCTATAGGGTACGCAGTAGGATGAAGTGTAGACTATTGTATTTTGTTCATTATTCCCTCTCACCTAACAGACCATGTGTTGAGCATAAGGGATCATGCTTTACGTTGTCTTTGTAGCAATAACAGCACAGTGAGAGCCCCTCATTTTAATCATTTATTCAGCAAGTTGATTTGCCAAAAGCTCATTAAATATCTGCAACGTGACAGGTATATGCTAGGCATCAGGGTTTCACCAGTGAATAAGGATGTTGTGGACCTGCATCCTCCCCATCTAGCCAGGAAGACAAGCCCTGCACAGGTAAGTGCAGGCATGATGAGTGGTACTGGAGAGAAGTCTGCAGTTGAAGGGAAGGAAAGGTTGATGTTGCTGGGTGATGTCAGGGATGAGCGCTCCACACAGGAGGAAGGGCACTGGGGGAAGCCAAAGGCTGAATCAGTATGGTCTGGGCCATGGACTGAGCTCCTGTAGGGCTGGGGTTTGGAAAACCAGGGAATAGAACTGAAGAGGTGGAAGGTGTCCAGGTTTTTCAGGGCCTTATAAGTTATTTTATGTACTTTTAAGTGTTGTGAGAAGACACCAAATGGTTTCCAGCAGAGGTGTGACATGATCCCATTTGTAGTTGGAAAGGATGCCTGGGTGTTGATGGATTGGACCTGAGGAAAAAGCGTTTGTTGGGATGCCAGTGAGGAAACCCATTAAATAATCCAGCTGAGATGTAATGGTGGCTCAAATCAGGAGTGTGTCAGATGGGATCCAGAGCAGCAGACAGGTTAGAGAGATAATTAAGGGACAAAATGAACAGACTTTTGTGTTCATTGGACATGGGGAGGGTGTGAGATGTAGGAAGGAGTAAAGGATGAGACTTGGCTTGTAATTTGAGGAATTCCACACCTGATGTCAGAATTATTTCTTAGGCCCAGGTCGGATCTTGGCATTTCTATGACTACAACTCTGCAGTGGCTTTCCTTTGCTTCAGGGATAAAGTCCAGCTCCATAGCACAGAAGGTGGCCATAATCTAGACCCAACCTCTGCTCTGTATTTTTTGCCCTTTTTAATTCACTGATGTCAAGTTCTGTGATGTTCTTCAAACAGGCCATACTGCTTGCTTTGCCTTGTGTATCTTCCTATGCTTTTCTCTCCCTTTCCTAGATTTACACATACATATGTATATATATATCTCACATATTTATATATATAATACATTTATATATATATATACATACATATACATATGTTCTTGAAAATTCCAAAAATTCTTCAAATCTGGTTGTAAAGCTTAGAAAAGCCTTCTGCTAGATTATTCCCTTCTCTCTGTTCCCTTTTTACATTAAGTTAATTTTTATGGTCATGACATTGGAATATGCTGGTTGTTGCTGTTGTTGTTTATATACTTATAGGATAAATACTTCAATATTAACCTCAGCAGAACTGTAAGATATTTTATTTCCTCCACGCCTGGATGAAAATAGATGTTAACATTTAGAACATGGAAACAAGAAAATTGTGTGATATTTTTCCTTTTAGTTTAGAAAACCCAACTTTAAGAATAAAGTGAAAAAACAGAGAGTTTTCCTTGCAAAATCTGAAGTAATTAACCTTAGAAACAGAAAGAAGGGAAAAGAAAATAAAATGGAAATGTGTTGAGCACTGGCCACTATGCTAGATCTCATCACTCAAATCATCTCATTTTATCTTTGGGACGATCCTGGGAGATGAGTGTCAGTAGTTCCATTCAATACCCAATCTCTACCTCTTGGAAACTCTAGGGATACGTCTAGGAACCTTCAGAGTGGTACTCACGGAAAACTAAAAGACATTGATCATCGTTCTCCCCAGAGCAGGCCCCAAATGACTTCTTCTTGTTTTATATTCTACATTATAGGGAATGACATCATTAAGCTGGAACTCTATTTATTCTGGGTGAAGGGGAAATCTTGTCAGAGATAAATTAGATTGCTGTTCTGTCACAATAAAGGTTTCATCTTTCATTGTAAAGACTCCAAATTCTTCCCAAAGCATCAGGGAAATGCACACAGTAATAACATACAAAACGACAAGAAGAATTCATGGAATTCTTTCCATACAAAAGACAAATACTTCTTTGACGCCAGTTCTCAATGGCCCTCTCTTGCACAGTGATGAATCCCAAACCTCCTTAGAGTATTATTTATGCATAATGTCTTACATTTTTGTTCGCTTTTTGGACCTGGGGAAGTAGAACACTGTGATAGAAAATACATGGATATCAAATCTGACTTCTTTTACCTGCCACTTCTGGAAAGTGACCTAACCTCAGGCACCCATTTTTTTCATCAACATTAGAAATGATAATACCAATTGGACAGTAAGTAGGATTGAGAAACTTAGATGAGTTTAGAAATATAAAAGTCTAGCATAATGCACAGCATGTAACAAATTTTTGTAATTGTATGCTGGAATATTTGGAGTTTGGATTTTAAAACGACCAACTCTTGGGAAGAACACATATAACTCAATTTTTTTTTAAAGACAATGTGCTAATTCACACTACACTTTGGAGGCATTGGCTGCTAAACTGTGGCTTTAACCTTTCACAGAACTCGCTGAATTTGTGGGGAAATACCATGAGCAACAGAGATCATATCAACAGTCAATGATGTTTTGTGCTGTGCACAAGCTAGCTCAGTTTAGCCCAAATTCTAATATTTTTTTTCTTTTCTTTTCCCCCTATGTACGCTTTTATGGAAAATTAGTAGCTGGAGAATATGACCAAAAAATAAATTTAGGTATAAATGCTCTACAGGGATACACTATTTATTTAAAGATATTAAAAGTGCCCAAGTATAATTATATGACATTTATATACTTTCACATGAGAATTTTGTATGGAAACATTAAAGGAACATAGCAATTGACCCTCTAAAGAACAAAAGAAAAGGACAATGGCCTCCAGGGTTAGTGTGACCTTAATGCCAAAGTGTTAGCCTCCGTTTGTTCTTGGAGTTTTTTGGGGGGGTTTTTTGTAGTCAGTTGCAAGCTGAATTATCTCTATGCTGATGACTTTCAAATTTATCATTTCAATCAAACATCTTTCCTTGAATTTCAGACTCATTCCTGTTTTCTTCAGAATTCCTCTAGGGTGTCACAAAGCATTGCCAGAAGTTGAACTTGACACTTTGCTCCTAGAGCCTCCTTCATTTGTATGTCATTTAAAGTTACGACAAATAAATAAATAAATAAATAAATAAATAAATAAATAAATAAATCGATAGCTAAATAATAAAGTTACCACCAAACTGTACCCTGTCACTGACACTTTGTTTCCTTCTCACCAACCATCCACATCCAATTACTACTCCAACTCAGTTGGCTCCTCTTCCTGGATATTCGCACGTGGATCCACTGCCCTCCAAAACCACTGCAGCTGTAATAGTCTGCCCCCTCCTCCACCCACCTCTATGGATGGAACAGTCTCCAACTGACTTCTCAATTCACTCCATCCCATTCTTCACCTTTCAGCCAGTGATCTTTCTAGAGAGTAAATGCAAATCTGTCCATATCATCCCCTCTTTAAATCCCTTCCAGATGTTCAGAATTTAAACTTTTTTAAACTCCTCAATGTGGATACATAAGCCTGATGATAACATTTTCAATCTCATCCTCTCTCCCACCATCACAGCCATTTCCTTGCCAGATTAACTCTCATATTCCAGCCTTTCCACACTGTTCCTTCTGCCTGAAATGCTCTTTGCAAGCCCCATTAACATTCACATTTCAACTTAAAGATTACTTTGTGAGGGACGTTTCCTCTGCTGTACCCTACCCTCAAATCCCATCTTGTGATTCTCCTTCTTGTGTTGTGTAGTTTCATAGAAATCATGTATTTCTCATAATATCAATTCATAACTTTTTAGGTTTAATTGTATCTCTACTAGAGTACAAATTCTGTGAAGGCAAGGGAATACATATTATGTTTCTTTCAGGGCCTAACACATTATCTGGAGTACAAAGTATGCTCACTGTGTTAACTGTACAAATGTGTATGCAGTCTGAAATCTAGTCTTCTACTTTGCTGAAAATATTGAAGTGCTCAGAAGAAAATTTCCACCCGCTCTAGCGCTGTCTCTAAACGCTACATGAATCTCTGCTCTCACACTCAGCCTATCCTTAATTGAGCATGAGGCATTCACTTAAGAACTTGCCCATGTTTTCTTCTCTCTTTCTCTTTTACTATTTATTTTACCTGTCTATTGGATCATTCCCAAGGCAAATAAATGTTATTTCTCTCACCTCCAAACAAGCCAACAAAAAACATTCTTCCCTTGACTACACTTACTACTCTACTTATTGGAACATTGCTCACCTTTTATTTAAACAAAATTCTTTGAAGGAGTTGCCTCTACTGGTTATCTCTAATAGCCATTTTTATGTCCTAAGTAATAGTCTCCAATCAGATTTTCATCCCTGTCAATTCACTGAATTTCAAGGTCATGGATGGCTTCCATGTTGCTAAAATCAATGGTTAATTCTGAGTCCTCTTAGTCTACCGAGCCCAGTATTTGGCACATTTGATCATTCCCTCCTCCCTGAGTGACTTTTATTTCTAGTTGTCTTACTACCCTTGTGACTACTCATTCTTAGTCCCTTTGCAGATTCTTCTGCATCTTCCTGAACTCTAAATAAAAGTTGGTATGCTTCACAGCTCACTCCTCAGACCTGTCCACAAAGTTTTAAAGTATTTTATGTCAACAATTTCCAAAGTGATATTTTCAATCTTAGCCTCTTTTCTGAAAAGTAGTGTAGCCACTACTGACTTAATATTTTTAATGCAACAGCTAAAAGTCAATCAGAACAAGTCCAAATCAGAACTTCCAGTCTCTATAAACATTCCACACATAATCTTCTCCATCTCAGGTAATGGCAAATCCATCCCTTCAGGTGATCAGGTCAAAAACTTTGGAGTCATCCTTAAGGTCTCTCCCTCCAGAGAGCAGATATGCTTTTGACTCTACCCTCAGAAATATATCCAGAATCTTACCACTTCTCTCTGCTTCCACTTCTAGCATCCTTGTTTGAGCCATCAGCAGCTCTTACTTGGATTATTGCATTACATTCCTAACTGATCTCCCTGCTTCTTTGTCCTGATACAATGTATTCTTCACACAGCAACCAGAATAATTTAAAAAGTTGAGTTAGGGCTCATCACTTTGACCAAAATAAAAGTCCGATGTCTTACCATAACCTTCAAGGCCATAGTATCTGGTCCTTGGTTACCTCTGACCTCATCACCTTTTACTTTCCCCCCTCTCTCATTCTGCTTTAGGAACACTGGCCTCCTTGCTGCTTACACATGACAGGCATACTCTTGCCTCAGAGTCCTTGCATAGGCTGTTCCCTCTGCTTGGAACACTTTTCCCCCAGATATCTATATATCTTCTACTTTCACGCCCTTCAAGTTTTTGCTCAAATGCCCTCTCAATAGTGTTAACACTGACTAGACATTTTGTAATTTCACTCCTTTCCTGACACTCTCCATTCCCCTTACCCAGGCTCAATTTTTTGCAATCTCAATAGCACTTACTACCTTCTAACATAGAGTATAACTAATATTCGAATGTCTCCTCCTCCCGTGAGAACGTAAGTCCCTTGAAGAAAGTTATTTTTGTCTGTTTGGTTCACTAATGGATTCATTCCTGTACCTAGAGTAATTTCTGACACATAATGGGTTCTCAATAAACTTTTATGGAATAAATATCCATGCCTTTCACAATAAAAATCCTCTTTTTATTGAATTAAGACTAAGGTGTCTAAAAAACAGTGATCCTGGTCACTTTTTGAGAACCTGGGCCATACCAAGTACTTTTCACATAAATGAAATAAATAGACTGATGTCACTTCAAAGCTAAAACTGCACTTAGCTCTTGTTGAGCTAACTTCACTTAGATCTGCACTTAGCTCAAGGCCCATTCATTTGCCATATGGGGGAAATGAGCCTGCCTCTCAAACAAACTTACAGCCTTAACTGTAAAAGTGATCTTTCTCCATAGAGAATATTTTGGAAATTTGAAGTGTAAAAAGAAAAAAATACTCATAATTCCATAACCCAGAAATTAGCACTGGTAAGATGGATGTATTTACCTCTAGAAATTTTTTCTTATACACACCCATATATGTGCAAATATCTAAATGTATAATCATATAGTATGTATAATCTTATTATTTAATTATTTAAAATTAATTCTAGGGACCTCCCTGATGGTCCAGTGGTTAAGAATCACCTTCCAATGCAGGGAACGAGGGCTCGATCCCTGGTTGGGGAACTAAGATACCACGTGCCGCAGGGCAAATAAGCCTGTGCACCACAACTACTGAGCTCACGTACCTCAACGAGAGAACCCACGTACTTCAAACTACAAAGCCCACCTGCCCTGAAGCCTGTGTGCCACAACTAGAGAAGAGAAAACCAGCACACCACAGCTAGAGAGAAGCCTGCGCATCACAACGAAGAGCCTGTGTGTGACAACCAAGACCCGATGTACCCAAAAAAATATAAAGAAAAAAACATTCATTCTAATCAATACAACTAACATACGCATTACATTTTCATACAAATTAGGAAAATACAATAAAAACAAAGTTTCTCTTGACCAGTGGCATGATCACTTTGCTATGTTCAAGTCTGTTTATTGCATGTTTCAGAATGCACCCTGTTAGTATACCTGCTTATACAGCATATGGAAAGAAATCTTCCCCGTTTTAATAATTCAGAATTATACTCACATTCTGTCTTATTTGTAAATGTGGAACATTCAGTCAACTAGATGAACACCATCCATTTTGGTAGAGTTATGGCTAGCCAGATGCCCCTGGCTATTTAGCTATTTGTCAGATTTGAAGTTTGTTATTATCTAGAAAGCAGGCAACTCTGGTCACTTGCCACTCTACTAGCCTTATTTAGAGCAACTCTACACACTGGAGAAAAGTAATTGCTTGGGACAATTATCTAGCCAACCTTCACACCTGCTCCCTCATAACAACCAACCGACAAACCAAACTCAGCAACAAATAAATAGGAACAAACCCACTTTTCTCCTGAAAATATAAACCATTGTTTCTTAAGTATCTTGATAATGATAACAAAACCAATTCTACCTAAATGGGATGGATAATTTCACACAGAGGAAAGTATAAAGAATTGCTTTTGCGTCAAGTATCCGGTTACTTAAAACACAACATTTATTTTTGGTTTGATTATCTGTGTGTGCTTTTCCTTTTCTCTGGCGTGAAGTAAGGCAAAATTACCTTATTTTTCCACTTAATTTCCATTAGCCTTACTGTCAAGAATACAATAACTCATTCTTTTTCTTGAGTAAATGTGAAGACGGTCCTCCCTTAACCCATAGCAGAAACCACACCAAGACCGGGGCCAATATACATGATGTTTCTGTTTGATCCATGAATTATTATTTTTTTAATAGCACCTCCCCATGTTATGTTATTATTGAGGAATATGTCAGAAGAAAGTTTCAGAACTTTTTTCTCAGAATTATGCAGGCTTCTATGAGTTTTATTTCAGAGGTAGAAATACAACACTAATTTAAAATTGAACATTCAAATCACATTCAGAGGTATGCTTGTGCATTCAGTTTTATATGGCATCTCCCTGCATAACATACAATGGAACCTTTTTTTCATCAGGTTTCTATCTTAGATCAGTACACAGTTCCCGACATGCCATCCTCATGTGAGGCAGGCCCATTTCGGTGTTAACATCAATGAAGGATCATCAGAAAATCGGAAACTTGGGGAAACACAGAGTTAATATTTATTCATTTGCAGTTTGACTGAGTAGTAACTTGACAGCCCTGTGCTCCAGTGTCTCCTACATATATGAGGGAGAGACTGAAGAATGGTTTCAGGCACAGAACTGGAAATAATTCCATTCTTTACTTATCATGTGTTTTCTCTGTATCATTCATTTATTTAAATTTATTTAACACATACCATGCTTCAGGCATTGTTCTAAACACTGGAAATAGGGAAGCAGACAGGGCAAAGTTTCCAAGTTCATGGAATTTGCATGTCCGAAGCTCAAAGTAAGAATCAAAGTGCTTATCATAGGGCTGGGATGTGATTAAGGGTACAAATGTTTTTACAAAATTACCAATGGAAAAAACCCAAAAGATCAAGAGTAATGTCCAATGTCACCAGCTAACTAACCAAATAACTAATAAATAAATGGCATGTTTTTGGAGTTACACTACCTAGTTTCAAATCCTGGACAATCCCTGCTGCCATATACTGGTTTCGTGTCTTCAGATGATTTATTACAACCTTTAGTGCCTTAGCTGCTTATTGGTACAATGACAAAAATGATGATACCTAAAACTGTAGTGAGGACTAAATTAGCTAATCTGTGTAAAACAGTATAGTACTTGGTTTGTAGTAAGAGCCCAATACATGTAAACTACTTTTTGTATCTGTATCTCATTTTACCTCATTCAATAATAATTTATAGAATTACTATTACTATTTTTAATGGAGGGAAGCAAGGCTACAAACTAACATACTCTTCAAAAAAAACTAATGATAATTTTAGATCATTTTCAGGAAATTTATGAAATATTAATTTATTGAGTTGCTTTGATGAGTTAATAATCTGTGCTATGTAGAATTAGGAAAGGGTGCTACACAGCCCAAACTGCTAAATTTTTTTATTGTGGCAAAATATACATAATATAAAACTTACCATTCAAACCATTTTTAGGTATACAGTTCAGTGGCATTAAGTGCATTCACATTGTTGTGCAACCATTAACACTATTCATCTCCAGAAATTCTCATCTTTCCAAACTGCAATTCCCAAATATTAAACAATAACTCCCCATTTCCCCTCCCTTCAGCCCCTGGCAACCACCATTCTATTTTCTGTCTCTGTGAATTTGATTACTCTAGGTAAGCGTATCATAAAATATTTGTTCTTTTGTGACTGGCTTATTTCACTTAATGACTTCAAGTTTTGTCCATTTTGCAGCATGTGTCGGAATTTCATTTCTTTTTAAAACTGAGTAATATTCCTCCATATGGTGTGCACGTACACATATTTTTTGTTTATCCATTCATCTGTTTATGGACATTTAATTTTTTTCCTATTTTTTTGGCTATTGTGAATAATTCCACTATCAACTTTGGTGTACAAATACGTGTTTGAATCACTGTTTCCAGTTCTTTTAGGTATATAATCAGTAGCTGAATTACTGGATCATATGTTAGTTCTATGTTTAATTTTGTAAGGAACTGTCATATTATTTTCCACAGTAGCTGCATCATTTTTCATTCCCAGCAGCAGTGCACAAAGGTTCCAGTTTCTCCATATTCCCACCAACACTTGTTATTTTCTGGTTCTGTTTTATTTTGTTTTTAACTATAGTCATCTTAATGGTGTAAAGTGGTATCTTGTGGTTCTGACTTGCATTTCTTTAATGATTAGTGAGGTAAGCATCTTCTCATGTGCTATTGACCATCTTCTTTCCAGAAATATCTCTTCAAGCCCTTTGCTACTTTTAAAATTAAGCTATTTGCCTTTTTATTGTTGAGTTATAAAAGTTCTGCATATTTAACAAAGACCAACCAACAGATAGCTCTTTCTTTGTAAAAGATGTCGTATATGTTTTCCTGAATGAATAAATGAATTTGTTTCCTTTACATCTTAGCTTGAATGGAAGAAAAGAAAATAAATAACCTGTTTCTTTTTAAGGCAGATAAAGTGCAGCAAATAAATGTGGTGAGAGCCCGCGTATAATCACACTGAAAAGCCTTCACTTCAGTTTCTACTGAAATAACCAACTTTGCTGGTTAGCTCCATCATATTTCAATCCCCCAATTTTGCCCATATATCCCATTGATCATGCCCATTACCTACAGTCCTGTGTATATATAATACTTGATTAAAGATAGTAAATATATGCTGGTGATATTTTCCACTTAAGAAATGAATAGATTAGGACACTGTCAATTCCCTCTCCTGAGGTAATGTAGCTTGAATATTACTTCATTGGATCTTTATCTTATGGCTGCACAAAAGACATTTAACAAATCTCATCTTTTCCTAAAACAATTTACAAGTGTTTATTATTTTCCTTCATCAAAACAACCACGTATATTACTCTGACATCACCATATCTCATTCATAATCAAATACACACAGGGGCCTCCTACAACCACAGATCTGATTACATTAACAGAACACTCCCCATCCCCCTCTCCCCCCATCAGTAAAGACCATCAGCGGGTGTTGCTACAAACAGCTTAAGCTGGAGAGCTACACGGTACCATGGGGTCAGGCTCATCTCAACTCCTGTCTCTTCCACTTACTACATACATCCCAGGAAAGTGATTTAGCCTCTCCAAACCTCAATTTCCTTTTCTAAAAATCATAAATTTAGGTACCTACTTCCTAATATTGTTAGGAGGAGTAAATGATAGATTTGAACATACCCAATAATAGGGTGTGGCACACAAAAGTATACCATAAAAGTGAGCTATCATCTCTGAAAACATTATAAGAGTTAGCACGTGTCTCCTGGTACCAGAGGAAACAATGCAGACCCAGCTTGTGCATATTACAGTGACGAGACTACAGAATTTGACAGGAAAATATTTTGTGCTCTTGCAACTAGTGATGAGTAACCCAAAGCAAAAGGTGACAGTCCCAGTGCAACCCAGACATCATAGGCCAGAATCTTTGTGATGCACATGAAGAGGTCATGGATGTAGTTCCTACAGCCTCACTGGTTAAGGGTTATCACTAGAGGGACACTTCCTCATTTGCCCAGTAAATCCCAGGTTACACCTGCTCTCAGGTGTAATTACGATAGCAACACTTTCACTCTCAAAAATGTCCTGGCTAATTCAAGAACACAGAAAAGGAAGAGCGAAATAAACCCAAAGTGAAGAGAAGGAAGGAAATAGTAAAATTAAGAGCAGAATCAATGAAATTGAAAGTAGGAAAACAATAGAGAAAAATCAACAAAACCAAAATATTTCTTTGGAAAAAAAAATAATCAGTGAAATTGACAAACCTCTAGCAAGACTGAAAGAAGACAGAAAGCACAAACCACTAATATCAGGAATGAAACACGGGATACAGATCCTACAGCCACTATGAGTAAATTTGTGCTTGTAAATTCAACAATTTAGAAAAAATTGACCAATTTCCCAAAACACAAACTATCAAAATTCAAACAAACCAAATTACATAACCTTCTCCTAGTGGTACTATGACAAATAAATCAAATACGTATTAAAAAGCACCCACACACCCCAAATCTCCAGGCTAAAACAGCATCACTCTAAATTTTACCAAACGTTTAAAGAATTAATACCAGTTTTCTCAATCTGTCCCAGAAAACTAAAGAGAAAGAACACTTTTCAACTCATTTTAAAAGGCCACTGTTACCTTGACTGAAACAAACAAGTAAATAAATAAAGACAACACAGAAAAGCAAAGCTGCAGAACAATATGTTTCATGAACTTAGATGCAAAATCCCTCAAAAAAATATTAGCCAGTCAAATCCAATAAAGTACACAAATTACATACCATGGGTAAGCGAGATTTATGGTAGGTATGCAAGGCTCATACAACATTCAAATATCAATCAACATAACCCGCCATATCAAAATATTAAAGATGAAAAATTGTATGATTGTATTGGCACTGACATGGAAAACACAGCTGACAAAATCCTAACATCCATTTATTGTTAAAAATTATCAGAAAACTAGAAATAGAGACTTCCTAAAATTGATAAAGAGCATCCACAAAACCCTACAGCTAATATCATACTTAATGTGGAAAAACTGAATGCCTTTTCTCTAAGATTGGGAACAAGACAAGGATATTCACTCTCACCACTCCTACATAGTGCTGGAAGTTATAGCAGTGCAATAAGGCAAAAACAAATAAATAAATAAAAAGCACACAGATTGGAAAGGAAGAAATAAAATGTCCCATGCTTACAAATGACATAACCATCTACAAAGAAAAACCCACGGGATCTACAAAAGTATTCCAATGATAATAAATAAGTTCAACAAAATTTCAGGATACAAGATCAACACACACATACAAAATAAGTTGCATTTTCATACACTAAGAATGAGTGTGTGGAAAGTGAAATCAAAAGTGCAATCAATACCATTTACAATCACTCCAAAGAAAATTAAAAACTTAGGTAGTATCTTAACATGGTATCTGTATGCTGAAAATTCGAAAATGCTAATGAAAGAAATCAGGGAAGAAACATACTGTATTCATGAATTGGAATACTCAACACAGTAAATATGCTAATTCTCCCCAAATAATCTATAGGTTTAATACAATTCCTACCAAGATGTAAGTATTTTTGTTTTGTTTTGTTTCTATAGACATAGGTAGCTTATTATAAAATTCATATGGAAAGACATGGGCCCTAAATTACCTAAAATAATCTTTAAAGAGAATATATAATGGGAATAATCATTCTACCAGTTATTAAGGCCTACTATATTGCTACAGTTATTAAATAATGTGGTTATGGAGAAGGGATAGACATATGGATCAACAGAACAGAACAGAGAACACAAATAGACTCACAGTAATATGCCCAACTGTTTTTGACAGAGATGCAAAAGCAATTCAATAGAGGAAGGCCAATCTTTTTAACAAATGGTGGTGGGGAATTGAACATCCATTGATAAAAATGTAAACCTTAACCTATATCATACGTTACATAAAAATTAACTCAAAATGGATCATGGACGTATATAAAATATAAACTGTAAAATTTTCAGAAATAAAATAGAAAATTTACACTATCTAGGATTAAGCATAGAGTTCTTAGACTTGAGACTAGAGAAAAAAAACTGACAAACTGGATCATATCAAAAGAAAAAAAGCTTTTGCTTGAAGAAAACCCTGTTAAAAGGATGAAAAGACAAGCTACAGACTGCAAAAAAAAATATTTGCAAACCACATATGCAACAAAGATTCATATGTAGAATATCAAAACTTATCAGTAAAAAACCAATCTATCCAATTAGAAAACGTTCAAAAGACATGATCAGACATTTCACTGAAGAGGATATACAAATGACAAATAAGCACATGAAAAGATGCTCCATATCCTTAGCCATTAGGGAAAGGACAATTAAAACCACAATGAGATACTACTAAATACATACCTACCAGAACAACTAAAATTAAAAAAATAGTTAATAGCAACAAATGCTGGCAAAGATGTGGGAATACTGGATCATTCATACATTACTGGGAAGAGTATGAAATGGTATGGCCACTTTGGAAAATAGTTGGAAAGTTTCTTATACAACTAAACAAGCAACTATCATAAGACCCTGTGAATGCACTTTTGGACACTCTCCCCCCAAAGTGAAAACTTTTGTTCACACAGCCTTGTACACAAATATTCATAGAAGCTTTCTTTTATTATTTTTCATTTTTTACTTTTTAAAAAATCTTCATTGGAGTATAATTGCTTTACAATGGTGTGTTAGTTTCTACTTTATAACAAAGTGAATCAGTTACACATATACATATGTCAGCACATCTCTTCTCTCTTGTGTCTCCCTCCCTCCCACCCCTCTAGGTGGTCACAAACCACCGAGCTGATCTCCCTGTGCTATGTGGCTGCTTCCCACTAGCTATCTATTTTACGAATGGTAGTGTATATATGTCCATGCCACTCTCTCACTTTGTCACAGCTCACCCTTCCCCCTCCCCGTATCCTCAAGACCATTCTCTAGGAGGTCTATGTCTTTATTCCCATCTTGCCCCTAGGTTCTTCATGACCACTTTTTTTTTTTTTTTAGATTCCATATATATGTGTTAGCATAATTTTTTTTTCCCTTTCTGACTTACTTTACTCTGTATGACAGACTCTAGGTCCATCCACCTCACTACAAATAATTCAATTTCGTTTCTTTTTATGGCTGAGTAATATTCCATTGTATATATGTGCCACATCTTCTTTATCCATTCATCTGTTGATGGACACTTAGGTTGCTTCCATGTCCTGGCTATTGTAAATAGTGCTGCAATGAACATTTTGGTACATGACTCATTTTGAATTATGGTTTTCTCAGGATATATGCCCAGTAGTGGGATTGCTGGGTCATCTGGTAGTTCTACTTTGAGTTTTTTAAGGAACCTCCATACTGTTCTCCATAGTGGCTGTATCAATTTACATTCCCACCAACAGTGCAAAAGGGTTCCCTTTTCTTCACACCCTCTCCGGCATTTATTGTTTGTAGATTTTTTGATGATGGCTATTCTGAATGGTGTGAGATGATATCGCACTGTAGTTTTGATTTGCATTTCTCTAATGATTAATGATGTTGAGCATTCTTTAACATGTTTGTTGGCAATCTGTATATCTTCTTTGGAGAAATGTCTATTTAGGTATTCTGCCCATTTTTGGATTGGGTTGTTTGTCTTTTTGATACTGAGCTGCATGAGCTGCTTGTAAATTTTGGAGATTAATCCTTTGTCAGTTGCTTCATTTGCAAATATTTTCTCCCATTCTGAGGGTTGTCTTTTCGTCTTGTTTATGGTTTCCTTTGCTATGCAAAAGCTTTGCAGTTTCATTAGGTCCCATTTGTTTATTTTTGTTTTTATTTCCATTTCTCTACGAGGTGGGTCAAAAAGGATCTTGCTGTGATTGATGTCATAAAGTGTTCCGCTTATGTTTTCCTCTAAGAGTTTGATAGTTTCTGGCCTTACATTTAGGTCTTTATTCCATTTTGAGTTTATTTTGGGGTACGGTGTTAGGGAGTGTTCTAATTTCATTCTTTTACACGTAGCTTTCCAGTTTTCCAGCACCACTTATTGAAGAGTCTGTCTTTTCTCCAGGGTATACTCTTTCCTCCTTTATCAAAGATAAGGTGACCATATGTGCGTGGGTTTATCTCTGGGCTTTCTATCCTGTTCCATTGATCTATGTCTCTGTTTTTGTGCCAGTACCATACTGTCTTGATTACTGTAGCTTTGTAGTATAGTCTGAAGTCAGGGAGCCTGATTCCTCCAGCTCTGTTTATCTTTCTCAAGATTGCTTTGGCTATTCGGGGTCTTTTGTGTTTCCATACAAATTGTGAAATTTTTTGTTCTAATTCTGTGAAAAATGACAGTGGTAGTTTGAGAGGGATTGCATTGAATTTGTAGACTGCTTTGGGTAGTAGAGTCATTTTCACAATGTTGATTCTTCTAATCTAAGAAAATGGTGTATCTCTCCATCTATTTGTATCATCTTTAATTTCTTTCATCAGTGTCTTATAATTTTCTGCATACAGGTCTTTTGTTTCCCTAGGTAGGTTTATTCCTAGACATTTTATTCTTTTTGTTGCAATGGTAAATGGGAGTGTTTCCTTAATTTTACTTTCAGATTTTTCATCATTACTGTATAGAAGTGCCAGAGATTTCTGTGCATTAATTTTGTATCCTGCTACTTTACCAAATTCACTGATTAGCTCTAGTAGTTTTCTGGTAGCATCTTTAGGATTCTCTATGTATAGTATCATGTCATCTGCAAACAGTGACAGCTTTACTTCTTCTCTTCCGATTTGGATTCCTTTTATTTCCTTTTCTTCTCTGATTGCTGTGGCTAAAACTTCCAAAACTATGTTGAATAAGAGTGGTGAGAGTGGGCAACCTTGTCTTGTTCCTGACCTTAGTGGAAATGCTTTCAGTTTTTCGCCATTGAGGATGATGTTGGCTGTGGGCTTGTCATATACGGCCTTTATTATATTGAGGAAAGTTCCCTCTACACCTACTTTGGACTAACATTATCAAGGAGTACACAAACCCTGCAGGCAATCAGGACTACTGAAGAATTCTCTACTGGTCTTATTTTTATATAGCTTGAAAGGACAATACCAAAAATCGGCATGTAAGCTTTTATTTGTTCTGCTCAGGGTTCATAGCTAAGCCTTGCACACAGGGCTTCATGGACAATTGTTTTCAACAAGAGTCTTGATTATACCTAAACCTGACCTATCATATTGACTTTAGCATCATACCACAATATAACAACTAATTCCACTGTATTATATCTATTCAGAAAAATCCTTTCATCTCCCCCTCAGAGAGTATTTTTCTGACTTTCTTATCAGTCTGATTCACCATGGGATTTATTTTCTTGTCTGACACGACAACAATTATTAAAATGTGTTACTTAAGGAAATGCTTTTTTAGGATTGTCAATTGGTTTAAAATTCACAGTTTGATGAAATAGTTTACAGGGTAGATTCAAGATTCCTCATTAAAGAAAACACTCCCAGCTGCCTTTCAGTGTCAATGCCTTTCAAAAGGACAACATGGGGTATAGATTCTCAGATTTAGGGCTGCTTTACAGCCTTGTGATGCAAGTGCCCTAAAGCCAGGGATCCAGCTGTATTTTTTTTCCTGACATTCCAAGAATTTCTGCAGGAAAAGAAAATTAACTTTTACAACAAAGAAAGATTGTAGGATGGGTGGAGACTCTGGTATTTCATCCTTTCGTAGCTTGCCAATTCACTCTCCCACTGCAAGTAGACATAGAAATCATCCAGTTCATTCATTTCCCCTTCTAGTTCATAAGGAGGATGAATCGTCATTTGAAAAGCACTTTGCAGTTCTTCAAGGATAATTCTGCAAGCGCAGGATGATGTTTCATCCCCAAAACAACAACAACAACAAATTGGATTTTGGGTGCCCTTTAGCAAGGCACAAAGCAGTCTCTACGGACCCCTTGGAGTTATGTTATCTAAGTCTAAAGAAGAAACAGGAGAAATTCCAATTGAGATTCTAGATGTTAAAATGTCTGCTAGGCTTTTTCTCTCTGATTTCTAATGTTCTTTCCAAAAGGTTTAATATTTTGCCACCATGTGATATTCAGTCATTCTAAAAGCACTATACTAGGAGTCTGAGTGGGTACAAACAAGAATAATTCAAATGTCTACACTCAAGAAGTCAACAGTCTGGGATACATGAAGGCAGGGATCTGGTATCCTTTTTTAAATACTTACTGTATACGTGGGGCTTTGGCATATATTTACATACATCTTATGCAATCTTCACAACAACCCATGACACAGTTATGTTACTTTATTTTTAGAAAATAGGTTTTCATCTAGTTGATCAGATTAGCTATGATAACAGATGCAAGACAACTTCATTACCATCATCACTCTGGTCTTATCCACTCAGCTTCCTAATGGGTCTCCATTTATAAATTTTTGTCTCTTTCCAACCTATTCTGTACTTGAAAGCCAGGGTAACCTTTTAGAAATGTAAAAGGAGCCATTCCACTCCCAAGCCTCACAGGCTTCAGTGATTACTCTTTTCACTTAGACTGGATTCCCAGCTCTCTTTCAGTGGCTTACAGTGTAGTACTGCATGACAGGGTCCTGGTCTACCTCTTCATACTCATCTCTTTCCTACCCACCTCTTCGTCCTGCATGCTGCATTCATACTGGTCTTCTTTTAGTTCCTCATGCTAACCAAACACATCCTAGCCTCAGGACCTTGGTACGTATGTCTGTCTTTGCATTGAACTCTCTCTAGTCTTAGCGCTTCCCTATTCAACCCAGCCTGTCAGATTTACCATTCTGTGATGATTGGTTTAAATGGTCCCTCCATAGAGAAGTCTTTTGTGATCATCTGATCTAAATTAGAGCTCTCTTGGTATGCTCCAGTATAACATGGTTCTTTCATAGTATGTTTCACAATTTGATTTATTTATGTGCTTAAGTCTAGTAAACTATAAACTTTTGATGGCAGAGTCCAGGTTGCCTCGGTTCACTGTTATATTCTAGGTATCCGGGAGCATCTTACCCATGATAGGCACTTGATACTTATTTGTTCAACAAATGAATACACTAGTTTAGAGGGCTCTTTAAATTAGATGCCAGCACTATAAAAGCCTCTAGAGCCTTAATAACAAATACCATTATCATTACCAGTTTTTATCAAACCTCTTTATTTCTAATATTGTACTGAACTATTTATACATTTGTCTCTTCTCAGAAGAGCCCTGAGGATTTATAATTATCCCTTTTTAATGATGATGAAACAGAGACTTCAAATATTTAAGTAAATTATCTAACCTTACCTAACTGGTAAGTAGTTGAGAGTGGATTCAATGTAAGTTTTACTTTTAAATTAGTACTTGACTGTCTCCAATCATTGGTGTTCTTCCTGACACTTGACTGTATCAGTTCTTCTCCTTTGGTCCCTCTGATCCTTCTCCTGATACTGACTGTATCCTGGGAGGCTGACCTCTATCAATGATGATTACACTCCCCAGGTTCCTTTGATCCTCTTCCTCCTGTTTTCCCATCGGGTTCAGCCAATGGGTGACACTTGCAAGATATCAGTGGTTGGGAGGAGAAAAGGTTGGAGCATTTATTCCCATCCCCACTGCTCTGGTCAGTTTTTATTGGGTGGTCTTCTTACAGGGTTACAGAGATCACTGGTTTCTGGGAATCCGCTTTCTTCCTCTGCCCCTTCAGGCCTATGGGTGGCAATGGCTTCCCACCTCCTGTTGGTCCTCTCAACCCTCCCTCAGCTGTCTGTAAATAGCCTCTTCATTGAAGTGTCTTCCACTGACACTTCCACTAACAGGTGAACCATGTTTTTCTCTAACACCTGATGATTCCTCAAAAAAAATCACACAACTTTCATCTTTCATTTCAGGAATACTGGAAGAAAAATAGTGCTCTGGAATTTCTACTCAAAAATTTTCTCCCTGATAATGACAATAAAGATAAAATTTTTAAAGCTTTCACACTTTTACTGTGTAGCAAGCCTTGTGGTGGCAAGCACTTTATAACTTTACTTAAATCTTTGTTAACTTCTCTATGAGAATTGTTATTATCCTGATTTTGCATTTGAGGCAACAGACACAGATTATATCATTTACTTGAAGTCAAAGGTAGTGAGTGGTGAAGCTAAGGCTTGAACCTGGCCAACCTTACCCCTAACCTGATGTTCTTTACCTACACCACAAATGCACTGTCTTCACAGGGATAGCTCTCAGGACAGAGGAGGTGGAATCAAGAACCTCAGGAGAACTTTAAGGGTAGCACAAAGTAGCTCACCACAATCTCATTCTTTTACTGGTGTATGTTATCTGTCAAAAATTCCTACAAATATTGCTTTATACTTCATGACATATATTTGCTTGTTTTAACATGGAATTATTTATGCTTAAATATTTGAGTAAAATTGAAAATTCAGGAAAAGTTACCCCAAGTCTTTCCTTTGACCCCCATAATGCCCCTCATATTCAAAAATCTCAGATCAATGTGAGGCAATTTCTCATAAGATTATTTTGGGAGCTATCAGTACTAGAACCCCGGTAACTTATGTGTTTGTTTAAACTGTAAAAAACATCACCTTTCATTTTATGAAAATGATGCCTCGAATATTCATCACATGGTTGAACTTTAGGCCTGAGCTATCTGGTATCTTATGTCTTGGCAAAAAGCAAGTTCCCAATTCCATAGGAGAAATTATCATTCGCAAGCCTTGTTGATCAACTAGATTTAATAACACACCTATTACCTAATTTAATCTCCATAAAAACCTGTGAGAAATGACCTTCATGAGGTCCTGAAGCACGGAAGTGATTTAGTGAAAGTCACATTGAGGGTTAGGGGAAAAACGAAATGGGAGCTCAGGCCCCTTCAGCACTAGCCTGGGTGCTTGTGTTGGGTCTTGCTGCTGGTTGCTGGCATGAAATAGGCACAGATCACTGGAGACAGTCTATTGTCTAAAAATTGCTTGCCAGAGAGAAATGGGGTCCTATTAGATGAATGTGGCCTTGGCTGAAGCCCAGGCATCTGGAAGCATGGGGCTGCTTTTGGGCTGAATCTTGGGCTGCCAGAACCACAAGACCTTTCTGGACAGATCACAGTAACATTGAGGCAGTGCTGTTCAAGAATTTTGTCCATCTGCCCAGACGGCACATTTGGGAAAGGTTGCTTTCCTTTTCTTTTAAATATGCCATTTCAAGCAATTAATTGCCTATGGAGCCTTCTAGTTCCCAGGAGAGCCCCAAAGTGCTCCTGCTACCTTCCAAATCCCCCCAATTTTCAGATTAAATGAGCTTATTTTATAATTATTTATGTATTTTAAACACAGTCTTAATTAATTCCAGATAAGATTTGAGGTAGTTTATTGTAAAAGCACAAGGGAACGAGGCCAAAG
>NW_006783002.1:1934336-2012117 GCF_000442215.2 Lipotes vexillifer
GGGAAAGAGGCCAAAGACATTTGACATAATGAAATAACACTTTCTGATATTTATTGAATGCTTATTATGTGCTGGCTGTCTGTGATTATCACATTTGTCCTAATCTATGAGGCAAGTGGTATTTACATATGAAAAGCTGAGACTTAAAAAACTGAACTGCCTTGTCCACACAAATTAATATGGTGGGACCAGGATTTAAACCTATGTTAGTCTTACTTGCTACTCCTAACTCCTCTGAAAGCACTATGCTTTTTAAAATTTTGTTTTTCCTCTAAAATCCCTCTCCTGACCTACTCCTCTTCTTGTGGAGAGGAGGGAGACTGTATACTACAAATCTGGCTAAGAAAAATTTCAGTTCCTAAATATATAACTCAACTGCAAATTTCATAGCTGATAGGATAAAGGAAAAAATGTGAAAGGTCCAGGGAAATGGTGAGTGGCCCATGTAGGAATCAGTCCTCATTGTGAATTGTAGCTCAGCCACCAACCAGTTGTGTGACTTCAGACAGCTTACTTCTGTTCTCTGAATCTCAGCTGAGTAATCTATGAAATAGAGATAATGAAACTACTTTGTGATACTGAGTTCAGAGATCACGTACACAAGGGAAATGGTACAGTGCCCTACACAGCAGAGACTTCATAAAGCTAACAGCTGTTGTAAAACTCTGTGGTTATCCCATGTGATATTTATTCCTCAAAATAATCCTGCATTCATAACGTGCATTTTACAGAAGAGGAGCCTGAGGCTTAGGAAGTGTTAATAATTTTTGGTTAAGGTCATACAGACCTGGATGAAAACACATACACATCCCCTCCCAAGCCAATATATATTTTTTCCTATCACACATTGCTTTAATTGTCTAATCAAGGGAGGGAGACCTGTGTGTCAAAAAAGACAAACCTCTTCCTGGCTTAGAGCCCTGAGAAGCATTGGCTGAGGGTTGTTGGATGAATAGTACTCAGCAAAGTTATTTAAGGCAATTTTGAGAGGATGAATTCTTATAAAATAACCATTTGCACTACAGTTGTAGTGTCAGGCTTTGGGCTGGAATATGATGAACAGTGGATAGTTTTGATGTACATTTATTTAAAATTCAAGACAATAAACAGTTTACAGAGACTTTATGATGGGAACTGGGCTGTCTATGTGGGATATGGCACATATTTTTTGTGACATTTGACAAGAAAACACAAAGAGAAACTTTATCAGACTTTGAGAGAAAGGAATGGCCCTGAAGCGTGTCCTATCCACCATGACCTATGCATGACAGAGCCATTTCATGACTGTCAATTAATTTCACCCACATATTAAAAATGAAATTAATTCTTCCTTAATCATGGGGCTGTATACATAGTTTAGCTCTTGCTCACTTAGCTTGGGAGTGTGTTGTTTCCTTAACCTTTATTTTTCACTTCTACCTAGTGAAGAAAATACATGACTCCTTAGATAGTCATGGTGAAATCAAATGAGACAGCTACTATGCAGTTCTTTGAAATATTCAAAATGAGGTACAGAGGTGAGTTGTACTGATACACATTTTCTAAATACAATTCAATATCAAAATAACAAACAACCCAATTTAAAAATTGGCAGAACTGAATAGACATTTTCCACTGAGGAAATGCAAATGGCCAACAGGCACATGAATGGTGCTCAATATCACAAATCATCAGGGAAACGCAAATCAAAACCACAGTGAGGGATCACCTCACACCTGTCAGAATGGCTATCAGCGAAAAGAACATAGATAACAAATGTTGGTGAGGATGTGAAGAAAAGGGAACCCTCATACATTGTTGGTGGGAATGTAAATTGGTCAGCCATAAACAGAAGAAAATTTTGCCATTTGCAGCAACATGGATGGACTTGGAGGGTATTATACTAAGTGAAAAGTCATACAGAAAAAGAAAATACTGTATGATATCATTTATATGTAGAATCTGAAATGTACAACAAACTATAACAAAAAAGCAGCAGACCCACAGATATAGAGAAGAAACTAGTGTTACCAATGAGGAGAGGGAAGGGGGGAGGGGTGGTGGGTTAAGAGGTACAAGCTATTAGGTATAAAATAAGCTACCGGTGTATATTGTACAACATGGGGAATATAGCAAATATTTTGCAATAACTATAAATGGAATATAACCTCAAAAAGTTGTCTATTGCTATATTGTATACCTGTAGCAGAGTACTGTATATCAACTATACTTCAGTTAAAAAGTTGTGTTAACAAATATAAGTTCAAATTTCCCAACAAGTTTTATATTATATACTTAGGATATGATATTTCACTATTGTTCTTTTTAGTGATAAATAGTGAAATATAACATCCTAAGTATACAACATAAATCTATGAAAGATCAGTGACTTCCTTTCTCTGGTAGGAGGCCTTATAACATTTCCAGGACTGGGCAGCTGGTGCTCTCAGACAACTCTAAAAAGATGGTATATTAACTCAGACTGCTTGGCGCCCAGTATTCTATTTATTTTACCCATTGATGAGGCTACTTTCTCATATTTGTAGTATACAAAGTTATAGTTGGAGGGAATCTAGGTCCCTCTCCTGGGAGGTATACATATACCATGTCCAGGAGAAGCCTTTTATCCCAATGTATCTTTTCATGAGGATAAAGGTAGACTTGGGACCCATGTCTTACCTTCTTGGTGAACCTTGCCTTTTAAGTGTTCTGAAAAAAGTCTGTTTCTCATCCCATGCTGTGATGTGTGATGGAATTTTTTCTGACTGCCAGTGCAAATCAGGTGGTGGCTACAACAGCACCCACCTAGCTCAATAAGGTCTTAGACAACTGGTAATTGCCCAGTGATGTTAGTAGCTGAATTAAACAGATTGAAATATGTAGAGAAGTATTAAGTAGATGACAATGAAATAAGCAGATTAAAGATTGTAAGAGTTCCCCAACTGACAAGGAAATGATAGGGTGAATGCTATATTTGATAAAACTGATTCCAAGAAGCAGTTCATAAAATAGCATTATGGAGCTATTAAATCAATGCTTCTTCATCCTCCCACCTGACTCATTAGTAAGTAAGTCCAAAGACCAGGAAACTATCCTTGATAGTTCAATGCTATGAACACAATGGAGAAATTTTAAAGGGGATCACTTTGGGATTAAAATATACACACTACTATATATAAAATAGATAATGAACAAAGACCTACTGTATAGCACAGGGAAATATATTCAGTATCTTGTAATAACCTATCATGGAAAAGAATCTGAAAAAGATATATATATATATAAAAATCTGAATATATATATGACTGAATCACTTTGCTGTACACCTGAAACTAACACAACATTGTAAATCAAATATGTTCTAATAAAAAATTTTTAAAAAGTGGGTCACAATATTCTTAAAATTGACAGAAACTGATATTTTTATACTGGGAAGCAAAAAAGGAGGATAAAATAGGATAACATAAGACAGATGAAATTACGATAAAATGTAAACTACGTCAGGAATAGCAATTCTATTACACACAATGTAGATATTAAATCTATTAATAGATATTTGAAAATAATTTGGTCAATTGAAAATATATATTAAGCTATTAAATATAGTAATTATAAATATAATATACTAATGGTTTAATATTAATAATTTGAAACTATATATCTAGGCAGCATTGAAGAAAACATATTTTTGAAAAGTCCTTTGGCTTTAGAACATCTAGATGTTAGACATTTAAACAGACTTTTAACTGTATTGTTGAACTCACAGAAAAAAAAGGTAAGAAAAGTCCCCAAGATCCAGAAAGAGAGAAAGAAGAAGGAAAAAAAGGAAAATGAGGATGAAGAGGAGCCGGGGCTGAAAGCAACCGAGTAAGCAAATTTAGCAGTGTAGGCTACCCTGAGACTTATGTCCACACCAGAACATCCAAGAATTTGTGAACAAATACCGCACTGGAAGTGAATGACGGGACCCGTGAGGTTTTAGGATGGCAGCAAGGAAAGGGGCAGACATCCACATCCTACCCCTACCCCCCACATAAACCAGACCATAAATGTCTTACCTTTAGCAAAACAATATGCTAGGAGGAAAAGATCTACTGTGGATACTACAGGGAGCCAAAGGGTGTCTGTAATTTCTTAGTGCTAAGTAGAAAATAACCACTAGAACACCCACACTAGTGGTGTCCTCTGAGAGTTTATATCTATAGGCCTAACTGTGCATGGGGCTTGGGGTAGGATTTATAACGGCTTCATGGTCTGAGAAAGACCAAGTGAGAAAATTAAATGGCAGTGTTCCTGGAAGTTATAATTTATGCATCATAGCAAAAACTAATGTAAATCCTCTTTTAAGGAAAGAAATCTCATGTGAGGACCCTCAGGATTTGTACATATTAGATCAGTCAAAGATGAGCTCAAAGTATTAAATCATCAAATATATGAGAAAAAATAAATAGCCTTTGTAAACAACTATGAGTGGAAACACTAAGCAATAGTGAGTGGATGCTAAGCATTTCAGATATTAAAATATCAGATATGGAAAACAAAATAACTACTGATACAATATTTAAACATATAAAATATGGTTTCAAAAGAGACAGCAGCCTATTAAAATAGGCTAATTTATTAAAGAAATAAATAGAGCTTAGATTTTATTGTATACATTGAATTTTTAAATAGTAAGGGGATTAAAAGGTGGATTAAACATAGTTGAAGAGAATGTTAACAAACTGAAAACTAAACTATAAAAAATAAAAAGGTCCAGTTCAATGAGTCTCAGAGATAAAAAATATTTTATGAAATTCATTATGGGGTATATAGCATAAAATTAAGAGGTACACATTATTTGGCACTCTAGAAGATGACAATAGAAAAAACACAGGAGAATTTATAGAATCAAAATCTGAAGACACTCCAAAATTTATTAAAAGACACATTATTAGATTCAATAAAAACTATCTCGGGCTTCCCTGGTGGCTCAGTGATTAAGAATCCACCTGCCATGCAGGGGACACAGGTTCGAGCCCTGGTCAGGGAAGATCCCACATGCCACGGAGCAACGAAGCCCATGTGCCACAACTACTGAGCCTGTGCTCTAGAGCCAGCAAGCCACAACTACTGAGCCCGTGTGCCACAACTACTGAAGCCGGCGCACCTAGAGCTCATGCTCCGCAACAAGAGACGCCACTGCAATGAGAAGCCTGTGCACCTCAACAAAAGAGTAACCCCCACTCACTGCAACTAGAGAAAGCCCACGTGCAGCAATGAAGACCCAACACAGGCAAAAATAAACAAATAAATTAAATAAATAAAATTTTAAAAAAAACTATCTCAGAGTAAATAAAAAGAAATCCATGTCTATACACATAAAACTGTAAACCACTAATGACAAATAGACTAAAAGTGAAGAGAGAGACAGGTCATCAATGAAAAACAATTGTAGTAAGAATAAACTTCTCCACAGCAATAATGTAAATCAGAGAAAGTGGAATAATATGTTGAACATGGTGAGAGAAATAGATATTAAATTTTTAAGAATTGAACACAGCAAAAACTATCATTAAGGACAAGGACAAAATAAAAATATTTTCAGAGGAAACCCAACAGGATTTCACTGAAGAAATCTCTAAAATGAGGTAATGAGGAAAAAACTGAAGGAAGGGCTATGATAAAAAAGGATAAAGGAGCAAAAGAAAACTGAAACAAACATACATGGAAGTAAAATCTAAACATTATTATTAAAATTTTAATAATAATGGTGATAATAGGCACTAGTATGTCTGAATTATAGAGTTAATAAAAAGTAAACCAAGAAAATACTAAAACATTTTATAGTAACAGCATGGAACCTATATGGAGAAAGTTAAAAACTTATTAAAGCTGGAAGGGAGGGATAAAAAGTGGTATGATGAAACTTCTGAGGATGATGGATGTGTTCATTATTTTGGTTGTGGTAGTGGTTTCATGATGTGTATGTCCAATTTTATCTAATTGCACACTTTAGATACATGTAATTTATTGTATATCAATTATACCTCAATATAAATAAAAGTAGACTATAAAATATCTAACTAAAGGGAAAGGTGTGCCATATTCATAAAGAATCAGTAGTTCTCTACAAATCCATCAATGGATATAATACAATCCCTATTAAAATCCATATAGATTTTATCAACAATGCCCAAAGTAATTATATAAAATAGCAAAGGCCTAGAATGACCTGCACACCTCTGAAGCAAAATAAGATAGATGGATATTCCCCAATCACGTATCAAGCCTTATTCTAAAACCTTAATAGATACACAGGCTGATTGTAAGAGGCATTGATGTAGAAATAGAGAAACAAGCATTTGAGGAAATAATATATTGTTTAGTAAATGCAGCAATGGTTCAAGTAAATTTGGTTATTATGAAAAAAATGTAATCCCTACCATATATCAAACAAGCAACTCCATATAGATCACAAAATTAAAATTTGAAAAGTAAAATTTTTCAATTTATAATAAAATATTTTTTCTGAATAATTAAAAAAAAAGTAAAATTTTAATATTATGAAAGAAAATATAGGCAAATATCTTTTGCTCCTTGGTGTAGAAAAGTACTTATTAAGACACACAAAATATGATTTATAAAACATATGATAAATTCAACTCTATTAAAATTAAAAATGTGTGTACTTCTAAAGTTACCATTATGAGAATGAAAATGCAACCCTCAAACTAGAAGAAGTTAAGAGATTAATACTCATAAAATATAAAGTACAACTAGCAATGTCAGAAAAAGATAACCAAACCATGGAAGAATGGGCAAAATACATGAACAGATATTTTACAGAATAAGAAACTAGAATAATCACTAAATATATAAGTATTCACGTTCATTAATAAAAAGGAATGTAAAAATCAAAAGCACAAGTAGATATCATTCATTTTCATATAGTACATCTGATAATACTCAGCATTAGCAAGATTACAGAGCCACAGTAAATTATGTTATGCTGGCAGAGGTGTATTTAGTATAACTATTTTAAAAACAATTTTCCATTTTCATGTAAATGTCAAGCTTCACATTTACTGTACAGAGTTGATAATGAATGAACATGTTTCAACATCTATGAATCTCCTAAAGCTACTACTGGATGAAAAAGCAAGTAGAGAAAAATATTGCCAGTATGGGACATTTATATAAATTTCCTAAAAACGCATACATATATAGTAAATCTAAATTAGCAGGTAAACAAAAGATAACTTAGAAATAAAGTTCAATAGTACTGTTAATGTTCTATTTATTAAGGTAGTGACAGAATGACAGAAAAATCCCTCTGTATCTATGAAATACCTTTAACATGAAAAGAATTTAAAACAGTTGCAAATTCTATAGGCAGTAAGAGTGTAAGTAGGCATAAAACATGCTTATAGGCAAAAGTTGGAAGGAACAGTGCAAAACTATTAAATGAGTTGTAGCATGATGAAGAGTTTACTGTTGATACAACACACACACACACACACACACACACACACACACACACACACAGAGTTATTGTGTGTCTTATAAAGCTTCCCTGGTTGTCACTGATATCTTAAAAAAAATTTTTTTTAATTGAAATATAGTTGATTTTCAATGTTGTGTTAGTTTCAGGTGTACAGAAAAGTGATTCACTTATACATATACAATATATATCTATTGTTTCATATATCTTTTAAATTAAAATGTCATTAGGGAAGTTAATGTTCAAAATGTTTTCTAATTATTTATTAGTGAAGGCTAAATTATGGGAGTATTTTATATTAATCCATACCTTGTTTAAAATTTTTAAAATAATAATAGCCTACTGCAAGCCAAACTAAGAACTATAATAAAAAACTCTTACAAAGATTTTGAACCTATTAGTTTTCAATGGTATTTCTAGCAGTAATTATTCATTTAAACACTTTAGCATATGCTCACCTTCAATGCATGGATGACTGCCTGAAATTCCCAAGAATCTCAACAAAGGCATTTCATTAAAGAGCCTTTCTTGAAATAAATCTCAAGATCATGCTATTTATTGAGACTGTATTCCTTAGTATGAATGAGAAATAATTTTACTGAACAATATTCACAAATTGGAAGGTCGGGCTCAATCACGTATGTGTAAAGTCATTTGTAAGACAGCACACGCAACAGATAAAGCTAACTCTCTTTCAGTAAGTGGTGTATTGATTCTCAGCTGTGAATGCATATTGTACTATTTAGATAAAATGTCTGTTCCAGTATCTGTGTATTTCCTGGGAATATGTGTCCACAAACTAAATAGTAAGGTGAGAACTGCTCTAATTTGTTTACATTATGTGGTATTTACCCTGGAGTATGGTGACTGTTAGAGGGAAAAAAAGAAGTCAACATGGCATTGAACAACTTCTTTATTCAAACTGTATGTGTGTGTGTATACACATACACATATGCACACACACACAGAAAGAAAAGGGAACAGAAAAAAAAAAAAAAAAAACAGTGAGAGAGCGAGAATCTAGTATGGCCAAGCACTGTGCTAGTAACTGACAATATAAAATCTAATAAAGGATAGTCCCTGCATTATAAGATGAGAGTGTAATGAAGTAGACTGTCAAGTTCAATGTCACTAGAAGAGTGTTGTAAAGTAGACAGAAAATGGTGCAGGAAGAGCTCCAGGAGGAAGACCAAGCTTTTTACAGTAAACAGGAGTCCACAAAAAAAATGAGATTTAAAGAAGGTTGCTGAGAGAATGAGAGGAGAAAATACATTCAAAGCAAACTCTGCCTAACACTGAAGTCTGAAAGAGGAAGACACATTTGGAGAAATATACATCATTCAATGAGGTTGGAGCAGGGGTACATAACGTGCAAGCAAGGAGGCTAGAGAGACAAGAAGGAACCGATCAAAAATAGCCCCCAGATCAGAGGAAGGTTTGAACAGAGGAAAAGCATATTCATTTTCTACTTTAAATATATTTAGAGAGCGAGTCTAGTATGGCCAAGCACTGTGCTAGTAACTGACAATATAAAATCTAATAAAGGATAGTCCCTGCATTATAAGATGAGAGTGTAATGAAGTAGACTGTCAAGTTCAATGTCACTAGAAGAGTGTTGTAAAGTAGACAGAAAATGGTGCAGGAAGAGCTCCAGGAGGAAGACCAAGCTTTTTACAGTAAACAGGAGTCCACAAAAAAAATGAGATTTAAAGAAGGTTGCTGAGAGAATGAGAGGAGAAAATACATTCAAAGCAAACTCTGCCTAACACTGAAGTCTGAAAGAGGAAGACACATTTGGAGAAATATACATCATTCAATGAGGTTGGAGCAGGGGTACATAACGTGCAAGCAAGGAGGCTAGAGAGACAAGAAGGAACCGATCAAAAATAGCCCCCAGATCAGAGGAAGGTTTGAACAGAGGAAAAGCATATTCATTTTCTACTTTAAATATATTTCTATGAGAAGATTAAACAGGTTTCTATTTCAAGAGGACCGTAAGATGTATAAAAAACTATTCAAAAATCACCGCAGGAGGAGATCACATGGCAGAATAGAACACGGAAATCACTTCTGCCTACGAACACATCAAAAATCCATCCACACAGGGAACAATTCTCACTGAAAACTAACTGGAAACTGGCAGAAGACTCCATGACAGCCCAGGCTGAAAGAAAGATGCACACCGAATCAGGTAAGAAGGGAAGAGAAACAATCAAGTTAGGACCTGTGCCCCGGGAGGAGACGTGGAGCAAAAGGAAGATTACACATGCGGAGGTCCTCCCTGAGGAGTAAGCAGCTCAAGGCACATATAGGGAGCCCCAGTCCCGGTGCTCCACACAGACAAGATGAGCCCCCTTGGCTGGTTGGTGGGCCAGTGGGACTAACAGGAGGATTGTGGGAAGCCTGGACTCTGCCCAGGAGGAGTGTGTGTCTGATTGCTCCGAAACCATGGCAGAGACAGCAGATGAAAACTGCGTAGGTGGCTGACTTGTTTCCCACGACTGCCCCAGTGTGCACCACAGCTTAAGCCCCACAAACACTCCAGCCCCGCTTCCTCCAGGTTCCCCACAGCTCTATACTGGAGCAAGGACTACCATGACTGAGGAAAGAACTCAGCTGTGAGACACCTACGTGGCTCAGAATTGAAATGGTGTGTGAACAGGGTGGGAGTAGCCATTACTGGTGCTTACACAGGCAGCACATGGGAAGCACCCCCAGCCTCTGTCTGCAGCTGGACCACCACAGCCCACACCTCAAAACACATGAGGAGCCCACACAGGCAATGCCTGTACTGTGGCAAAGCTCCAGCAGGGTCTGGGTGGTAGAGGCCAAGGGACCAGATTGGCCATGAAGGGAAAAGGAGACTCAGACCTAAAGCAGCATCTGAGTGAGGAAAGGGCAGACATTAATGGCACTTGTATAGGCAGTGAATCAGAAGCATCCCTGAACTCTGTCTGTGTCTGGACTGCTGCATCCCTTACCCTATCACATGCTGAGAACCCACATGGTCTATCTTCCTCCAGTACTGCTCCTCACTGGGGCAAATTTGCTGGTGGTGGGAGGAGGATTCACTCACACTTAAAGGGAACAGAGCCAGCTCAGACATGAACTTCGGGGCTTCATCTCCAGTACTTGGGGCCTGATCCCACCCCTAATAGGTTGGTGATGACCACTTAGCAGAGGGGAAGCCCATGTTCACACTTGGCTCTGGCCCTAGCCCCCCTTCATCCCCAGTCCCACCCCCTACCAAGGTGATAGCTGCCAGCAGACCCTGAGGAAATGCATGACTTGTGTTCACATCAAATCCAGCTCACCCACAAAAACCACCGGGCACACTCAGATTGTAGAGGGATGCTCCCACATAGGGACACCCCTTCAGAACTGCAAGAAGTAACTGCTTAACCTAATTTCATAGCAATAGAGAAAGTTAAGCAAAATGAGAAGCCAAAGCAATTGGTCTCAATTGAAAGAGCAAGAGAAAATCCCTGAAAAAAACAAATAATGAAACAGAAATAAACATTTTACTAGACAAAGAATTCAAAGCAGTAGTAATAAAAACATGAACTGAATTAAGGAAAAGAATAGATGAACACAATGAGAACTTTCACAAGGATATATAAAACATATACATATAAGAGTGAGAACTGAAGAATACAATAACTGAAATGAAAAACACACTAGGACGAATTAATAGCAGACTAGGTGACACAGAAGAACATGTAAGTGATCTGGAAGATAGAATAATGAAAAATCACCAAATCAGAACAGCAAAAAGCAAAACAAACTAAAAAAAAAAAAAAAAATGAGAACAGTTTAAGAGTTTTCTGGCATAACATGGAGTGTACCAACATTTGGACTTCAGGTGTCTCAGAAGGAGAAGAGGGAGAGAAGGGGGTAAAAAGAAGGTATTTAATAAAATTATGACTGAAAACTCCCCTAACCTGAAGAAGGAAACAGATATCCAGGCAGAGGACGCATGGAGGGTCCCAAACAGGCTAAACCCAAACAGTCCCACACCAAGACTTATCATAATTAAAATGTTAAAACTTAAAGAGAGAATTCAAGAGACAGAAAGAGAAAAAACAGAGTCATATACAAGGGAACCCCCATAAGGCTATCAGCTGATTTTTCTGCAGAAACTTTGGAGGCCAGAAATGAGTGGCATGATATTGTCAAAGTTCATGAAAGGAAAAAATACCTACATGTAGGATACTCTACCCAGCAAGATTATCATTTAGAATACAAGGAAAGAAAAAGAACTCAGACAAGCAAAAAATAAGGTTCATCAATACTCAACCTATCCAAGAAGAAATGTTAAATTGTCTTCTCTATGTGGAAAAGAATAGAATATAACAAGAATAAGGCTCTATAGGAACAGAAAATCCCACTGGTAAAGGAAAATATATAGTAAAGGATGAGGACCAACCACTTAAATAAGATAGTATGAAGATAAAAGACAAAAAATTTTAAAAGACACTATAACTCAATAAATAGTGAAGTGATAAACATGAAGATGAAAACATGACATCGAAACACAAAATGTGGACGAGGGGAGTAAAAAAAAAGTAGATCTTTAGAATGTGCTTGAACTTAAATGACTACCAGTTTAAAATAAGTAGATATAGTAACAGGTCAACATTTAAGAACCCCATGGCAACCTCAAATCAAAAACCTACAATAGATACACAAATTAGAGAGAAAGGAAAACAAGCATACCACTAAAGAAAATCATCAAACCACAAGGGAATAAACAAATAGAAGAAATTAACAGAGAAGAAAAACAAGTAATAAATTACAAAAAAGGTAATAAAATGGCAATAAGTGCATACCTATCAATAGTTATTTTAAATGTCAATGGCCTGAATGCTCTGATCAAAAGACAGAGGGGAGCTGACTGGAAAGCAAAAACAAAAACAAGACACATCCATATACTGCTTACAAGAGACTCACCTCAGACCTAAAGACACTCACAGACTGAAAGTGAGGGGAAGGAAAAATATATTTTATATAAATGGAAATGACAAGAAAGTGGGGTTAGCAATAGTCGTATCAAACAAAATAAACTTTAGAAAACAAGGGCTATAACAAAAGACAAGGAAGGGCATTATATAATAATAAAGGAATCCATAGAAGAAGAAGATGTTACACTTGTTAACATATATGTACCCAAAACGGGAGCACCTAAATATATAAAGTATTAACAGACATAAAGGGAGAAAATGACAATAATACAATAATAGTAGGGGGCTTTAACACCCCACTCACATCCATGGACAAATCATTCAGACAGAAATTCAGTAAGGTAAAACTGGTTTTAAATGATACAATAGACCAGTTGGACTTACAAATATCTATAGGACATTTCAGACAAAAACAACAGAATTCACATACTCTTCAAGTACACATGGAACAGTCTCCACCATATATCATGTTAGGTCACAAAACAAGTCTCAACAAATTTAAGAGGATAGAAATTGTATCAAGCACTATGTTTTGACAGCAACAGTGTGAAACTAGAAATCAATTACAGGAAAAAAAAATATGAGAGAAGAACCAACATGTGGTGACTAAAAAACATGCTACTAGAAAACCAGTAGGTCAATGAAGAAATCAAATAGGAGATCAGAACCTCAAGACAAATGAAAATGGAAAGTTTTCCAAAATCTATGGTGCACAGCAAAAGCACTTCTAAGAGGCTAGTTTATAGTGGTATAGAACTTCCTCAAGAAATGAGAAAAATTTCAAATAAACCACCTAACCTACCATCAAAAGCAATTAGAAAAAGAACAAACAAAGCCCAAAGTCAGCAGAAGTAAGGAAATAACAAAGATCAGAGAGAAAATAAATAAAATAGAGACCAAAAAAAAAAAAAAAAAAAAAAAAAAAAACAATGATGATGCTCTATGCTTAACTTGGAGTGCTGATGTAATTCTCAGGATCCCTTTTTTTGTTTGTTTGTTTGCAGTACACGGGCCTCTCACTGTTGTGGCCTCTCCCGTTGCGGAGCACAGGCTCCAGACGTGCAGGCTCAGCGGCCATGGCTTACGGGCCCAGCCGCTCCGTGGCATGTGGGATCTTCCAAGACCGGGGCACGAACCCATGTCCCCTGCATCGGCAGGTGGACTCTCAACCACTGCGCCACCAGGGAAGCCCAAGAGTTTGTCTTTGATAATATAAATTTGATAAAGCTTTAGTCAGGTTCATCAAGTAAAAAAGAGAAAAGACTCAAACAAATAAAATAAGAAATTAAAGAAGAGAAATAACTGATACCACAGAGGTATGAAAGATCATAAGAGAATACTACAGTTATATGCAAATAAATTGGACAACCTAAAAGAAATGGACACATTTCTATAAACATGCAACCTTCCAAAACTGAATCAGGAAGAAACAGACAAACTGAACAGCCCAACACTAAAAGTGAAATTGAAGTTATAATAAAAAAAAAAAAAAAATTCCCAGCAAGCAAAATCCAGGACTGGACAGCTACACAGGGTAATTCTACCAACCGTATAAAGAACAACTCCCAAATTTATTCTATAAGGTCACAATTACCTTTATACCAAAATCAGAAAAAGACACTACAAAAAAGAGAAAATTACAGGCCAACACCTCTGATGAGTACACATGCAAAAATCCTCAACAAAGTATCAACAAACAAAATCCAACAACATATAAAAAGGATCATACACCATGATCAAGTTGGATTTATTCCAGGGATAAAAAGATGGCTCATTATTCCAAATCAATCAATGTGATATACCACAGTAATAAAAGGAAGAATAAAAAATCACATCATCATCTCAATAGAAGCAGAAAAACCATCTGACAAAATTCAACATCCACTCATGATAAAAACTCTCATCAAAGCTGGTAAAGAGGGAACATATCTCAACATATAAGGCTATTTATGACACACCCACAGCTAACGTCATACTCAATGGTGAAAAACTGAAATTATTTCCTCTAAAATCAGGAACAAGACAAGGATGTCCACTCTCACCACTTCTATTTACTATCGTATTGAAAGTTCTAGCAACAGCCATCAGACAAGAAAAATAAAAGGCATCCAAACTTGAAGGAAAAAGTAAAACTGTCATTATTTTAGATGACATGATACTATATATAGAAACCTCTAAAGATGTCACCAAAAGGCTATTTGAAGTAATAAATGAATTCACTAAAGTTTCAGGATTCAAGATTAATATACAGAAATCTGTTGCTTTTCTATACACCAATAATGAAGTATCAGAAAGAGAAAGCATGAAAACAATTCCGTTTAAAATCACATCAAAAAGGATAAAATATCTAGGAATAAACTTAATCAAGTGGTGAAAGACCTATATTCTAAAAACTATAAAACACTGATAAAGGAATTTGAAAATGATACAAAGAAATGGAAAGATATCTTGTGTTCTTGGACTGGAAGAGTTAATATTGTTTAAATATCCATAGTACCCAAAGCAATCTACAAAAGTAATGCAGTCAATAACAGCTTAGCCATTACATTGTTCACAGAATTAGAACAAATAATCCTAAAATGTATATGGACCCACAAAAGACCATGAATTGCCAAAGCGATCTTGAGAAAAAAACAAAGGTTAAGGTGTTATGTTCCCTGACTTCATACTATACTAAAAAGCTACAGTAATCAAGACAATATGATACTGACATAAAAGGAGACACACAGATCAATGGAACAGAATAGAGAGCTCAGAAAAAAACCCATACACCTCTGGTCAATTAATCTGTGAGAAAGGAGATAAGAATATACAGTGGGGAAAAGACAATAAGTGATGCTGGAAATACTGGAAATATACATGTAAAAGAATGAAGTTAGAACATTTCCTCACATCATATACAAAAATAAACTCAAAATGGATTAAAGGACCAAATTTAAGACCAGAAACCATAAAACTCCTACAAGAGAATATAGGTACAATACTGTTTTTCATAAATCATAGCAATAATTTTTGGATCTGTTTCCTAAAGAAATGAAAGCAAAAATAAACAGGACCTAATTAAATGTAAAAGCTTTTGCACAGCAAGAGAAACCTTTGACAAAATGCAAAGACAATCTACTGAATGTGAGAAAATATTTGCAAATGATATGACTGACAAGGGGTTCATATCCAAAATATATAAACAACACATACAACTCAATATCAAAAAAACAACCTGATTCAAAAATGCTCAGAGGGGCTTCCCTGGTGGCACAGTGGTTGACAGTCCGCCTGCCGATGCAGGGGACATGGGTTCGTGCCCCAGTCTGGGAAGATCCCACATGCCACGGAGCGGCTAGGCCCGTGCGCCATGGCCACTGAGCCTGCGCGTCCGGAGCCTGTGCTCCGCAACGGGAGAGGCCACAACAGTGAGGCCCGCGTACTGCAAAAAAAAAAAAAAATGCTCAGAATACCTGAATAGATATTTTTTCAAAGACATATAAATGGCTAAAAGGCACATGAAAAGATGCTCAACATGGCTAATCATTAGAGAAATGCAAATCAAAGCCACAGTGAGATAAACTCAGATAAAAGCCTCAATGAGATCTCACCTCACCTGTCAGAACAGCCATCATCAAAATGTCTATAAATAACAAATGTGGGTGAGCATGTGGAGACAGGGAACCCTCCTACACTGTTGGTGGGAATGTAAATTGGTGGAGTCACTATGGAAAACAGTATGGAGGTTTTTCAAAAAACTAAAAATAGAACTACTATATGATCCAGCAATTCCTGGGTATATATCCTAAGAAAACAAAAGCTTAATTCAAAAAGATACATTTATACCACTGTTCATAGCAGTATTATTTACAATAGCCAAGATATGGAACCAGTCTCAGTGTCCATCAACAGACAAATGGATAAAGAAGGTATGGGGTGTGTGTGTATACATATACATACACACACACATATACATACATATACAATGGAATATTACTCAGCCATAAAAATAATAAAATTCTGCCATTTGCAACAATGTGGATGGACCTAGGGAGCATTATGCTTAGTGAAATAAGTCAGACAGAAAACAGCACTCTATGGTATAACTTATATGTAGAATCTAAGAAGTAAAACAAACATATGTATATAACAAAACAGAATCAGATTCACAGACACAGAGAACAAACAAATGGTTACCAGTGGGGAGAGAGGAGTGGGGAGGGGCAACATAGGGGTATGGGATTAAGAGATAAAATCCACTACGTATAAAATAGATGAGCAACAAGGGTATATTGTACAATGCAGGGAAATGTAGCCATTGTTTTGTAATAATATTAAATGGACTATAATCTATAAAAATGTTGCATCACTATGTTGTACACCTAAAACTAATGTAATAGTGTAAATCATCTATACTTCAATAAAAAAATCACTGCAAATGTGAATGCTAATGTATGTATGTCATTATAGATGCCTGAAGGTGAAAATGTGAAATAAAAATAAAGGAATCTCAGAATCTCTTTAAGGAAATAGTCACCAGATAAATGAGAGACTAAAAATCTGGGTCTGGGGTATGATAAGCAGCCCCTCCTGAATATAGTAACCACCACCATAATCATTTATCATGTGCTGCCTATGTATTATGTACTCTGCTAAACATTTTATACTGACTGTTTTGTTTACTCTTTCCAACAACTTTAAGAGTAGATTGTGTGAATTCCCTTTTAGAGATGAGAAATCTGAGAATTAAAAGGTGATAAATAACTCACCACAAATCATACAATTAGTAAATGAAACAGTGTATTACTTGAAAGGCTGAGCATGTAAATGCAAAAGGGAATGGAACCAATATCACTGGCCTAAAGAAGAGGAGGTCATCTGTCTGTTTTTTTTTTTTTTTTTTTTTTTTTTTTTTGCGGTATGCGGGCCTCTCACTGTTGTGGCCTCTCCCGTTGCGGAGCACAGGCTCCGGACGCGCAGGCTCAGCGGCCATGGCTCACGGGCCCAGCCTTTCCGCGGCACGTGGGATCTTCCCAGACCGGGGCACGAACCCGCATCCCCTGCATCGGCAGGCGGACTCTCAACCACTGCGCCACCAGGGAAGCCCCATCTGTCTGTTTTATGCTAAGCGACCTTATACCTCAAGACAATGGGAAAACACTACTGCTATGATGAAATTAAGCCAGAGAATAAAATCAGACATCCTAAGGGTCAAGAAGAAATGACTACTCCAGGGAGAGGAAGCTGTAAGGTGCTGCAGAACCTGCCTTCATTGCCACCTGCCTGGGGCTGGCCTCTGACTCATACGGGGAATGAATGTAGGGTTCTCTGAGAGTATAAGCACAAACAATGACACCAGGCAAAGTGACAAGAACAACCTGCTTATTGGATACAAACTATGCCCCAAGGTCTGTGCAAAGCCACTTACACATGAGCTAACTTGTGCACAAAGAAGTGATGTGACTTGTCACTGGTTATACAACTTCAAAACTCATTTTCTTACGCTGAACTGCCTTCCACATCTGAGTATAGGAAATATCTGAATGACCATGTGGAGCTGGTTTTTAATATATCAATTTACTATACCATTTTTTTCATCTTTGAACATGACTTCCCACCTTATACAGAAATACAGAGGATGGATTGGAAGGGGGATTGACTCCCAACTAGCTATGGTTTTAGGTGTACATTTAATCACTTAAATGATAAGTGTGATGTTTTCAAGTTGCAAAATTCTCACACGGTTTGGGGATGTAGGAGGTATTCAGAAAAGGCTTATTACTAAATTGGTGTTAATGTATTTTTTCCAAGTACCCTAAGGTACAGGGATGAGCTCAACTATATGAAACTCATTGCTTAAAAATTTAAATTCACAAAATAGATATATTAAAGAGTACCTATTCTCAAGAGCAAAAGCAATTCTCCCACTACACAAGGATTTCTTTAACTAGAAAATTCCCCCCTAGTGTATTTCAATTAGGTTTCCATTTACAAAGAAAAGAATCAATTTGTGTGCAGGTTTGCAGTGACACATCTATTGCATAAAGCAAAATACAGTAGTATCACTTTTTAGAGATTCAAACAAACTCCTGGGAAGAAAACACTTTGAAAACCACACACTGAAATAATGCATCCTTGTAGGTGAAACACACAAAGTAGACTTCAGTTCTCCAGTTGGTTCAATGGTTGATGAACTCACCAGTACTGAGAGTTCAGTACATGCCAGCAAAACTCCCAAATTACTGATGACTCTTACTGATGACTCCTTTTCTAATATATTTTTTTCCCACTGCTATTATCTGGAAACAAGTTGACACTGGCTTCTTACACATAGGACTTATCTAGACTTCCAGCTATTTGGCTGATAAGAAGATTACTAAATAAATTTCTAACTCAGCCAGATGGTAGGTGGCCATGTTTGACTTGAAATATTTTCAGTTCTTTGGATTAACAAAGAGCTGAATATTTTAAGAATAAGAAGAAATTTCCCCTCCCCACTTTTCAGACAGTGTTTATTCAGAGGAATAAATTTTTCAGACTTTTGATTAGCATTCCTGCCTAAAGCAGCATCTGCATCTGATCAACTGCATGGAGAACGTGAAATTTATTGAAAGTATAAACAGTAACTATGGCTGTGAAAGACATTGGGTTTTGTCCTTGCAAGGATGAATAAATTGGAAAAGATTTTCACATAAACAAGATCTCTTACATAGACACTCCTAACCCAAAAACCTTTAGCAATAAGGTAATGGCCAACATGTTGGTGATGGTCAGATGTTGTCACTGTAAATAGCCTCTTAAATACCAAAGGGATACAGGGAAAAAGCTCAGCACTTAGAGTAAAATAAAAAGATCTGTTTTGAGTCCTGGGTTCTCCCAGGGACTACCTGCATGACCTTGTGCCTCTCTTTAAACTCTCAGAGCCTCCCTTTCCTCATAAGCAAAATAGGAACCAAAGTATCTACAATCCATGGTATATAATCCATGAAGTAGTAGCTCTTAAATATTTTTTGGTCATTTAGGACATCTCTTCTCACTCAACTCTTCTATAAAACTGCTGACTAGCTGACTGCAAGCAACCTGGCAAATCTTTCATCTGTTTTTAGGGATGTTTTAGCAATTACCAATCAAATTCTAATAACTACTATAAATCATCCAAACTGAATATGTAGTTTACTGCTCTGAGCCAAGTACTGTCCTAAAAACTCAGGGGAGAAACATGACAATGTTTAAAAATGTTTTGGTTTACTTACAAGGTATATTAGACCAATTACAAAAGTAGCCCCAATTTTCCACTCCTATCTGTAGCCATTCTCTTTGCTATATGACTCTGTAGCTCTTCCTATTAAGAGATATACTGGGAGCTTCCCTGGTGGTGCAGTGGTTAAGAATCCACCTGCAAATGCAGGGGACGTGGGTTCAAGCCCTGGTCTGGGAAGATCCCACATGCCACGGAGCAACTAAGTCCATGTACCACAACTACTGAGCCTGCGCTCTAGAGCCCGCGGGCCACGACTACTGAAGCTCGCGCACCTAGAGCCTATGCTCTGCAGCAAGAAGCCACCGCAATGAGAAACCCGCACACCGCAACAAAGAGTAGCCCCTGCTCACTGCAACTAGAGAAAGCCCGCGCACAGCAACGAAGACCCAACACAGCCAAAAATAAAAAATAAATAAATTTTAAAAACAACAAAAAAGAGATATATTTCCCCAACTCTTTTATCTGGGCTGACCTTCTGAACTAATCATTAGTAAACTGTGATGGAAATGATGTGATGGTTGGCCAATACTGAGCCTAGACCTCAAGAAACCTTGAATATATCTATCTTTTGGAAGTCTGCCACTACCATGAGAATAGGTTTGGACTGGCCTACTGTAGGATGGGAATCCAATTGGAAAACAGCCCACTTGTACCAGCCAACTTCTCGACTAACTAGAGCCAGCTAAACCCCAAACATCTGAGAGTCCAGGTTAGATCAGCATAGCCCCCTACTCAACTCACCTCTGACTGCAGATGAGTGGGTGAGCTTAGCCGATTCCAGAAAAAAAAATTGATCCATAGACTTATGAGCAAAATGTGTCACACATCTCAAGGGGATCACAGTTTGGAAACACAACCAGGCTAACAAATAAACTGATTAGGTCACAGAAATGGCTTATGCAATGGAAGCAAAATATAAACTGTAACGGGACACAGAGGAGAGAGAAGTCATTGGCATCCCAGAGAATCGCAGGAGATATATCAATGTGACCCTATTAGAACTGAGTCCAGAGGATGGAAAATGTTGGAAATGCGGCAGGTTTTTAAATTTAAGGACATTTTCTGACATGCTAAAACGTGTACCATTTGGAGGAGGGCTGGTTTGACAAAATGTAAGCAGATTTGCACTTTACAAAGAATACTCTGGTGATGAGGCGGAGGCTATATTGTGAGAGACAAGAAGGAGGGAGGTTTACTGAAGCCTATTCTAGGAATCATTCATCTAAAAGATAATGAGGGTCTCACTAAGAGAAAAAGTCAATGGGGATGAAGATTAAGAGATGAGTTTGAGAAATATCCGGAAGTACAATCTATGGATGGAATTGTTGCTTTTGTTTGTAGTGCAGAAGTACCCAGCAGAAAGGTAGCATATTGCAGAACTGATAGTTCCCTTGCTGCAACTGCTTCTTAGAAATCCACTGTGTCATTTCAGTGAAAGGATTTAGCCCCCGAACTTCTAAAGAAAGTCAGCTTTTAAAATGTAAAGAACATTGGATCCCAGTAGACACTGGTGAATGGGTTTAGGTCTGTTGTGTAGCCCGCATTTAGACTTTTTTGTAGATAAAATCAAGGCAGGTGCTAAAAGCTGCACAGACCCAAGGGTGGCTTCCTGGGACACTGCTTGACTGGGTCCAAAGTTACAGTACCTTTTGGGGACACAGATGACTTCCTGAAATCAGTGGAGGGAGTGACCATTTACTTTCTCTTTTGTCATTTTACCTTTCTTTTTTATCCATTAAGCTCTAACTGAGACTTGTTTCAGAGTAGTGGACTGTGAAACAGTGAAAGTAGGCTAAGAAGATGAAAGATCTCCATGAAAAAGGTATGAAATACGACTCTGACAATTTGATGCTGATCGTTTGTGATGTGTGAAATTAAATCCTTAACTAATGTGCCTAGACAATGCAATTAGTCTTGAGTGTCTATATCAGGAAACATTTCTTATTAAGTCTATGCAGGAGCTCAGCTCAAAAGTAGACCACTATGTGTAGAACTGTTTTTTTTTTTAATTTAAGTCATTTAGTGCCCCAGGTTTCCAAAACAAACAAACAAAAAGAATAGGATGATGACAAAGAAGAAAAGTGATTTGTTAGAGCCAAGGATATACAGTGATTAATTATGTCTGTTTATACCACTCATGCATTTCTGTATCCATCTTTTTGCATACATTTGTTGAGACCTACAGTGTATGAGATACTCGTATTAGAGACAGTGATGAACAAAACAGGTCAAGTTGGTGCTTCACAGTGTTTACAATCCCCAGAGGAGAGAGGAGGCAGACATTAAACAAATACAAATAATTGAATTAACATTATAGAAAATACTATTTAGAAGCAACACAGATAGCAACCATGAGAACAAGGCCTTTGTCTATCTTTGTCACAGTCATATGTGTCAGGCACTGCCCCGAGACCCTGACATACCTTGGCAATTGATTTTATCCTCACAGGGTGAGTACTAGTATTCCTCCCATTTGGGGGATGAGAAAAATGAGACCAAGAGAGGGAAGTAATATGCCCGAGATCATCCACTAATTAAGTGGCCAAATCAGGAGTAGAAACTAGGCTTGGGCTTTTGAAGGGCATGCTCTCAGCCCCTGTGCTGTCTATGCCCACCTAGAAGAGCTAATCTCAACCTAGTAACCTGATCCTCTTCCCTAATACAACACATTTCAATTATCTCTCATGATCCAATTTATGACAAGACTTTGGTAACACTATCATCAAATTCCACAGAGAAAGTTGACTCTCCTGCATGTTTTTAATTAAATACAAGAGGAACAGTGGAGTAGAACTATGAGCATGCACTCTTAGGCCAGTCCATTTCTTGACTATGACACTTAAACCAGGCGCAAAAGCTTGAGCAAAGGTACCTCTCCCCTCTGTGCCTCAGTTACAAATTGACCTTAGCACTACCAGTTAGACTGCTGATAGATTGCCATCATTCTGGAACAACTGAGGATTTAGAAAGCCACCCATACCTTATTGGTTTGGTATGCTCAGGGCTATAACCTCAAGACCTAGGATCATGCCCAAAATACAGTAGGTGCTCAATACATATCATTGACTGAATGAATGGAATCCTTTCATGATCTTTGCCAGCCTGTCTACTCATTAAACTTTCCAGCAACACTGGATGACCTGATATTCTCTTCACTCAATCTACAGTTTCTTATATCAACACCACTATATTTTTCTCTCTGCCTATAATAAAATACTATGATACAATCCCTTATCTAAAACCTATGCAGTCAAATGTATCGTAGAATTTGTGGGTAGGAGGGAGGGGCTGGGGAGGAGTATTTTATAAAGATAAACCAGTGCAACTGCGTATTATATAACACTGTCAATAGGGCCTGGGACATACTGTAATCAAAATATATTAATATTTCTGGAGCACAACATAGAAATATTCACACTAAGAGATTAATGAAGGTTCTAGCATACCAGTTTATTTTAGGTTTTGCTACCATTTGAGCTACCAAAAACAAACAAACAAAAAAAAACTTTTCACTTTCAGAGAATGTTGGTCTTTGGAATTGCAGAAAAAGTATTGTGGGCCTGTAGTCTCCTTACCTCATGCTCTTTTTTTGTCTTAATATTACCCATATCTCAAGATTAAGACCTCAGAGCATCTTCCCAGAAAGTTTACCCTGTTTCTTTTCTTTTTTTTCCTAATTAATTTTTATTGGAGTATAGTTGCTTTACAATAGTGTGTTAGCATCTACTGCACAGCAAAATGAATCGGCCATACATATACATATATCCCCTCCCTTTTGGATTTCCCTCCCATTTAGGACACCACAGTGCATTAAGTAGAGTTCCCTGTGCTATACGGTATGTTCCCCTCAATTGTCTATTTTATACATAGTATCAATAGTGTATATGTGTCAATCCCAATCTCCCAATTCCTCCCATCCCACCCCTTTCCCCATTGGTATCCATACATTTGCTCTCTACGTCTGTGTCTCTATTTCTGCTTTGCAAATGAGGTCATCTATACCATTTTTCTAGATTCCACATATATGTGTTAATATACGATATTTGTTTTTCTCTGATCTACTGCACTCTGTTTGACACTCTCTAGATCCATCCATGTCTCTACAAATGACCCAATTTCATTACTTTTTATGGCTGAGTAATATTCCATTGTATATATGTACCACATCTTCTTTATCCATTCCTCTGTTGAAAGGATTAATCTCCAAAAATTATAAGCAGCTCATGCAGCTCAAAATCAAAAAAACAAACAACCCAATCAAAAAATGGGCAGAAGACCTAAATAGACATTTCTCCAAAGAAGACATACAGATGGCCAACAAACACATGAAAAGATGCTCAACATCACTAATTATTAGAGAAATGCATATCAAAACTACAATGAGGTGTCACCCCACACTGGTCAGAATGGCCATCCTCAACATCTACAAACAATAAATGCTGGAAAGGGCGTGGAGAAAAGGGAACCCTCTTACACTGTTGGTGGGAATGTAAATTAATACAGTCACTGTGGAGAACAGTATGCAGATTCCTCAAAAAAACTAAAAATTGAACTACGACATGACCCAGCAATCTCACTACTGAGCATATACCCAAAGAAATCCATAATGCAAAAAAACACATCCACCCCAGTGTTCATACCCTGTTTCTTGCAGCGGAAATGCATCTCTCAGTTCTCTACGCCCACCAGCCCCAGTTCCTCTAACAGCTCATGACATTTTCAGTACTGTGCTTGCTTTAGTTGTACATATACTTATTCTTTTTCCTAAATGGAGAGATCTTTGAAGGTCAGAAAATGTCTTATTCATGTTTTATCCTTCACACTAACACAGATTCTCTGTATCATGTGTAGGGCTTAATTAAGCATAAAGGATGACTAGAATTTGGAGAAAAAAAGGAAGGTGTTCCCGAAAAAGGTGAGAACTAGAGGGGGAGAAGGCAATTCTATACACTGATTAAACCCTACATAGGGGTGCTTACCAGCAGGTTACATATGTTATCTAACTTGAAACTAATAAGCTGACATGAGGAAATGGAGATTGAGGGGTTTATTGACTTACAGTTAAATAGTGGCAGCATTACAAATCAAATTTAAGACTGCCTGTCTAAAATCTGTGTTTTTCGCACTCTATTCTCCACCCAGAAAAGGTAGTATGATCCAAGGGAAATTGAGGAATCTTAATGAATTTTGAAAGCAATTTGTAAATCTTGCGCAATTAGAGACATGAATCTAAAGCAGAAGAGTCAAATACGGAAACAATATTTCTTTTAGAGACAGTTGGGAACTTCAGGGCTAAATAAGCCTTCTTACAAGGTGAGGAGTGTCGGAGGAATTTATCACCCTTATTGTTACAAGGAAACTAAGGAGAATGGAGATAATATTTAGAAGAAGTCACTGGGTACAGGATTGCAAACTTAATTGTAATGCTGCTCCCCTCTGTGCCACCTTATTAAGCAGCTAGGAAAATCCTTTATCACATCAGATTTCCAAGGATGTGACCTTTTCCTTCTCTCCATTTCTATTTCACTTAAATTATCACCCTGAACATTTCAAAGGGGCACGCTCAGCAGGCTGATAGATTGGAGCCCCCTCTCTAACTAAAGGAAACATTGATTGCATAAAGAGAAAAAATATCAGACACCTACCCCTTTGGTCTCTGTGAAACCAACTTCAAGCTCACGTGAGCCCTTTTTGTTTTTGTTGTTTTTGTATTTGCTATCGCTTTGAAAACGACAAAGTAGCAATAAAATCATTAATTTCCGGAATGACATCTTGTGGTGTGATTATAATCAGAAAAACAATTGTGAAGATAGCACTGTAAGTCTCCATTCCCATTCTCTCACATAACTTGGCCAGGAAATGTACTCAGGGCACAAAGGAGGAGGTGATTTGTTCTTTGAACGAAGCTGAAAATTCACCCTGGGCTGAGAAAATGAAGGCTCTTGTTGCTCTCTCTTAAATCTGTACTAAAATCTCGCAAACCTGATCAGTGAGTCCCGAATCTTTTACATATTTCTACATACATAAATGTATAAACGTATGTATCTGTATCTATATACGCATACATATAGTTGGTTTTTTTTCAACGGTTATGTGGGCTCTGAAAGGTTAGGGTGACTCAAGACACACGTATTTCCATCAGAGCTTCTCTATTGCCTCTCAGTCAAGTCCAAACTGCCTAACATGGCGGCTGTACGCTTGTGCTTTGCTATCTGCCCACCTCTCAGGCCCCATCTGCTCACACCAGATACTTTAAAATACTCTTCTTTCTTATAAGGCAGTGTGATATTCTCCCTCCTACCTCAGTGGCTTTGTACCTTCTTTCTCTTCTGTCTTCCATGCTCTCCTTGATACTCCCATATAGTCAGGGTCTCAGGGGCTTCCACGGTCCTTCCGCCTGGAGCCATCCTGGGCATATCTTTCCAGGCTGACGCCATCGCCACGCATCTCTGCCTTTTCCCTTTACTAGCCCGGCCCACACCTAGAATCACTTGGTTCTTGATTGTCTTTCCCGCTGAACTGTGAGCTCTGGCTGGGTAGGGACAGGTTCAGCTTGTTAAACATATTTTTAGCCTTTAGCACAATGTCTGAGGCATACTAGAATCTCAATAAATATTTGTTGAAAACATAAATGGATGAAAGAAATCAATGTGTCCAGAGAAAGTCAGAATGAAAAAATGGTTGGCTATTTTAAACAAACAAATTTTCCATTGCATGTTTCCAAAATTCCAAAGGCAAAGCAAATGGACAATTTATTATCTCTTTGATCTTAATGCTGAGCACCTGTGGGGCACATAAGGCGGCACTCAGTCGGGGTTGCATAAGTAAACAGGGCAGCAAAGCTGAGTAAAAAGTGTTGTTTTAGAGTAGGTTTATCTAAATTCCTGAGCGCCTCACTCTGTAGCTAAATGGCTTTCTCTCTCAGATTCCTCATGTATAAAACAGTTATCACTAGTTAACAATTATAAGTTAAATGATGATAGATCTGATTTCTGCTTGTTTTATTTCATTTTAAAGAATTAAGAAGATAAAAAATTGATGGAACGGTATTGATACTTTGTAGCTATTCAATAACTGTCATTTTTATTATTATTAAGCTGTGTGAAGCAAGGCATACAAGGACGAATGAAATCAGATGTAAATCTTAGCCTCAAGAAGCTCCTAATCTAATCCAGGAAATAAAACCAATAAATAAAGAACAGATTACAGAGCAATTTATAAAGCACATTTTGAGGTTCACACTGAATATGTAAATTATTTTGAGAGCATATTGCTTCTGTCACCATGGAAAGAGGGGTTAGAATCAGGGTTACATCAGGGGTTACATCAGGGTTAGAATCTTAATTTTATCAGTAATGGTGAGTTCCTGGGAAAACAATATTTACCTTTTATGAAGGTCAGTTTCCTCAGCTGAAAAGATGGGACAATGGCATTAGTTACTGCATAGGAGTATATTACAGTATAGCTAAAATGCAACAATGCATGTGGAAGAATCTAGCAGAAATGCAGTGATATTCCAGCACCTGCACTATATGCTACATGCCCTGAGCTTTATATCCATGTCTGGAATATGAGTGATGTTTAACAGAGTTTCACGTGAATTAAAAAAAAAACAAAAAACTGAATGTGCAAAAGAGTCTTTAAGCTTGCGATTGAAGAATGAGGGGATTTTGATAGGTGAGTTATGGAGCAGAATGGGAGTGCTAACAGATTATTCCAGATGGGGACAGAATGTGAGTAAAGAGGCAGAGACAGGGAACCACAAGGCATGGTAAGAGGGTAGTGAAGTGACTTATCCAAGGTCATGCAGCTAGTCGGTAGCAGATCAGGGTTGTTTCCCATTTACAACAGTCAGAAATAAGGCCATAGATGATGTTTGAGAGCCTGAGCTTTAGGAATATTATTTTGGTGGTTATTTGTAATTTGGTGGTTATTTCCATACATTGCAAGGAAGCCTAAAATGTGGAATTGAGTCCCTGCCATATTCCAGGGGCTGAGCCAGGACACTGGACACAGCCATATAAAGTCATTCATGCAGAAAGTTATGGTGCTGACACATTTGTGAGGCAATAAAATACTTTGGGTGCTGATGGAAGTAAGATAATAATACTGCTGATAATCATGGCAAACAGCCCTACAGTTCGTAGTGTTAGAACTCATCAGTATTTGAACTACAAATAATGGCAATTTCATATAGTTGAAGACCACATATTCCAGGAATTATTCTTTGTGCTTTAAAAAATAAGCATTCATTAAAACTTCACAGTAACCCCATGAGATTGGCGCAATTATTATTCTCATTTAGTGTAAGAAAATCGAGGGACATTTCAAAAGAGAGTATGGGCTATTTAATCAGAGCTCGAGAGGTACATTCTAGAGATAAAATTGAGAAGTCATGAATGTCAGCATAGGATTTGATACAGGAGAATAAATGGGATTTCAAAGGGTTTACAATAGAGCATGCAGAGGATGAATTTAGAAATGGGAGGCAAAGGTCACCAGTATCACATGAGACATACTTATACTAAAAATATTATCCGATGTTTATCTGAATTTTAAGTATGTTCTGTATTTTACTTTGCTAAGTCCAGAAATCCTCCCTACACAAGCAAACAGCAAATGATCCCTTGACTAAAAATGTAGAGTCATCCATGTGATGAGTCACTTGCCCAAGACTTACAGATACTCATTTGCTGTCAGAAGATCTGGATTGGACCTCTAGCTCTCCCTCTTTCTGTGCCACATTTTTAGTACTTTTCATCATGCATGTATTGAAAATGACTTTGAAAATATGTTTGTAAGAGAAAAGATATTAATCAGCTCATGTACATACATACAATATACTTTGTTCTTGAAGGAACAGCAAGGTGATAAAAATTGCTTTGCTTGTAGGCCAACAATATTTTTTTTGGTTTTTCACAATAATATTATAAGCATCAGACATGGTGATATCTAGATACTTCGGTAGTGGGAGATTTGTAATATAAACAGGCAGATGTGGCTGCTGACTGGCCTCAGTCCCCTGAATATCCATTTTCAGCTCTAAACTGGAAAAAAATCATTCTTTTATTTATCCTGCATTTAAATTTATATTTACTCAACATTTATTCTCTCCTGGCCCTCTAGAAAGGACTAGGGAGTTAGAAACAGGGAAACTCAATCCCACTGGAGGATACAGATAAGCCTTATAGAGTTGCATGAGAAGCAGTTACAAAAATGAATATTTTTTTTGTAAAATAGAGAGATTATACAAATTAAATTCTTTGATAACTTTTCAATAACCTCCTAAATAGTCTTCCTTTCCCCACTCTCCTTAACCAAACTTATGTACCAAACAACCTTCAATAGCAATAGACACACCCAGGTTACCCTCTTAGTTAAAAATATTTGATGGCTTATGAGAACCATCACCTATGAAGTTCAAACTTTATAATGAAACAGAAAAAGCCACTCACAAACTAAACTAATATTTTCTTTTCAGACTCATTTGCCACCATGCCTTGGCACTAGGTGCTGCCCCTCCTTGCTATTCCACCCCTAATGAGCTCCTTCTCATCCTCTAAGGCCCCTTTTAATTGTCTCCTCTTCTGTGAATCCCTTCCTCAGTCCTTCAAGGCAAAAGGAACTGATTCTTTCACACTCCTCCTTCTACATACCGTGCTATTGTATTTTATACAGTTCTCTAATAATTTCTCTGTGTATCTTTCTTCCTGAATACCTCAAGAGTACTGTATAAAAGGAGTGCATAGAGTTTATTTAAACACACTCGGGACTAACATGGAGGCTAGTTCAAAAAAGTTCTCAATTAATGTATGTTGAATTAAATATATTTATATACATTTACTGCATAAAAGTCCAAATAAGTAAGCAAATTATACTTGATAGATGCTAAACATATATGTAAACAAACATACATATTGTATGTATATATCTCATATATATATACTAAGATAAAATAAGATACAAGCTTGGTAACTATATGCTGAATTGAGTCTATGAGTATATCTTAATTATCATCACTTTCATAGGTAGCATTTACTGATCATTTACTATGTGTCAAACTCTGTTTTGTGTTTCACATGAATTCTCATTTCATTATCACAATAGTGATTCTAAGGTAGATACTGTCATTATCCCATGTTTGCAAAGAAGGAAAGCTAGACTCAAAGTGGTGAAGTAAATCATCTGTAGATTTATACTTATTGAACATAAGAGTTGAATTTCACATCTAGACCTATCTGACTCTAAAGCCTGTGTTCCTTCTAGTAACAGTCCGTGGATAGATTCATACACACACAATTGCAGACAGATGGATATATAGAGCAAGCCAAAGAGAGACAAATGAACATATGTCATATATAATATTTATAGGAATAAATATACATATACCATAAATACCTATTGAATATGAACATATTGTGAGTATATATAATTGTATGAATGTATATCTATAAATGTATATAGAATAAATAAACATCTCTTTCTATTTTCAAAGTGCATCCTTTATTCACAGACCTAGCATTTTTTACCGAAAAACTTCCACTGAATCAATGAGCAAATTTGTAACCGCATTGTCCAATATAAGTATATTTTTATATACACATATATTTATTTGTCTTTTTAATGACTACACATAGAGGATATAAGAGAGAGTCTTCAGGTTAAGAAATCTACAGCAACTCTCTCTTAGTATACTTGCTAGCAACAGCTGCCAATCCACATGTGGGAAAGAGGTGTGGACCAGCATCAGTGTGTGTTAATTTGTCAGTCTAGTTGGGACAAGGATACTATTATAAAGCTTTGTTCTCTGAAAAAATATACAATCACAGCTGGAATTCAGGCACTTGCTTTCATCACAAAAGCAAAGATTTGCAACAAAAATGTCTTTTTGGTTTTCGTTCTCTTTTGACTGCTCCTTCCTTTATTCCCCAGCCTGTGGGCAGTTGCATCTGCATCTATTCTTTCAAATATGCTTACCTAGCAAGGTACACACTTGAACCTGGCACTGCCCCCTTTGCTCCTGAGTAAGGCTTTGAAAGTTCCCAGATCCCTCTGGAGTAAGCAAAAAGCACTGCTGTCCTTTCCAAGAAGGGTTTTGATGTCTGAAGAACATAAAACATAACCAGGATTCTGCTACTTGCTGTTGGGTGACCTGGGCAAGTTTCTCAGTCCCTATGTTCCTCAGTTTTTCCATCTCTAAGATGGAAATCATCACACTTGCATAACAGATTTTTTGTGAAGATCAAATGAAAGTGTCGATATGTGAATGATGCAATGAGTACAAGTGGTCCAGAGAACCCAGTCAAATGAAAGAAAATAAATTTAGCAACAGTGATGATATTGCAAGAGATCATTAATAGTCAGGAGAGGCTATCAAACTGCAGGATGATGGAGCATAGGTGAAAGTCTGTTGGTGGACGAAACAGACCATGGAGGAGAACGAAGTATGAGGACCAGGCATCTGTGGAGCAGAGACTAGCTTCCCTGGAAGAGCTCACAAAAACAGTTGTAAAACACGCCTAAACAGTAGTAGTCCAAATCAGAGTTAGAAATCCGAAAAAGATGTTTCAAGAGGAAAGAAAGGAGTTCAAGCAACAGACGCAATGACTAAAGAGCTAGATGATATGAGTGAAGTGGCACATCTGGCCAATGCTCCTTCTCTCACTAAAAATTAAGACAATTAGAAACTCCTATAAAATATTATAACAAAAAACCACACATTTATGCAATGTTTCCTATGCATCAGGCACTGTGCTAAGTCCTGTGCATGCAGCTCACTGAATTCTCACCATACTACATACTTGGTACCACTCTCATGCACATTTACCAGATGAAGAGGGTGAAGCATAGACAGCCAAGCTGCCCAAGGACCCAGAGCTGGCATCAGACTCAGGACAAGAACCTGTGTAATCCACCCTGTATCCCATGCTCTTCATCCCATGTAACATCCATTCATGTAATGTTAACCTACAGATATTGAATTCCTTCCACAGAGGACATGACTGGCTTCTACAGACAGAGCCCATGTGGCATGTCATGATTTTTAGCTGTTGGTGGAAGATAGTAAAAGATAGACCTTTCACCTGCATGGAAGGAACTTTTTCAAGTGGCACAGGTGGAGTGATAGTTGACCCAAAAAGAAAATACGATCAAAACACCAACACTTGGCAGTGAGGGACATTTATGTTGTCAAATAATACATGTATATTGGATTTTACTTTTCATGCCAGTCTAAAGACACAATATAGAAAGAGTGAATATGGTTACCAAAATACAAGTGTCATCAGCCTTGGTGGGGAAGAAAAGAAGTCATCCCAGAAGATGGGAACAAGAAGGTGAGAAGGAGACAGGAGGCACACAACATTGTGAGAGGTGAGGGGGTTCTTGAGAGACTATCTGAAGTAAATGAAAGAAGAAAGGTCAAACTATTTGACTTAAGTGAATATAACTGAGACGTTGAACAATTAGCTGTAAAAATTAGTCTGGGGTAATGGAGTTATGGAAATTTAGATAATCTTTCCACATAAGAAATCGATAGATGTATTGAATCAAGAAAAACTTGGCTAATTGTATTATTTGGACTTAGAATAGTAATTACCAGAAATATTGATTAAATGGTTAAAAACATGGGAAATAGAACAGAGTCATGGAGAGTACAGAGAGCAGTGGGACCAGAGAACTCGTACTTAATTGTCTAAGTCACACAATTTACATGTGTGCATGTGTTTAGACATATATATGTGTATGTACACATATATACATATATACATATACATATATATATACTTATATATGTATATACACACATACATATTTACACATATAATCCTAATGTATATATCATCCATTAATTATTCAATTAAAAATTAAGGGGGGAAATCATTAAAAGACAACCCATGAAAGCTCCTGCCCATACATTTCTTCATTCAAATATCCTGACATCATGATGAAACCCTTAATTTTCTTCTCATGTTGGAAATAAGATAACACAGAGCTCAGTTTTGAACCCAAGTGCGTTTGACTCTACACCCTGTGCTATTAACCATGACACTATATATTATAAACTCTTGATTTCCTCTGTTTTTGCCTCATTTATTTTCTACACCATTTTGCCATCCTGAAGCTAACTCCTTGTCTGGCTTCATATCTAAGTATTTATCAGTCCATCTCTCAATTTAGTTTTGTGAGTCTGCTTTCTGATAAGGGTTTTGGCAAGAGTCTAGTCCCAAGATACCCATATAAACTCTTTTTAAAATTATATTTCATTGAGGTAACATTGGTTTATAACACTATATGTTTCACATATAAACAAAATGTTTCCATTACACTTAAAACTAAATCAAATTTAAATCAAGTCCCTACATCAGCCTTTATGAAGGTCCCCCTGTATCTCTTTAACCTCCTCTCACACCACTCTTCACTCTATATTTCAGCAGCAGCAGCTTCATACTTCCCAAATACTCCAATTTACTCTGATCTTGTTGACCTTACCTAGAATTCTCTTCCCACAGATCTTTATGTGGCTGGCTCTTTCTTTAGTTCAGGTCTTGTTTAAAATTAACCTTCTTCGAGGGCTTCCCTGGTGGTGCAGTGGTTGAGAGTCTGCCTGCCGATGCAGGGGACTCGGGTTCGTGCCCCGGTCCGGAAGGATCCCACATGCCGCGGAGCGGCTGCGCCCGTGAGCCATGGCCGCTGAGCCTGCGCGTCCGGAGCCTGTGCTCCGCAACGGGAGAGGCCACAGCAGTGAGAGGCCCGCGTACCGCAAAACAAAACAAAAAAAATTAACCTTCTTCGGGAGGCTTCCCTTGACTACTCCATCTCAAGTAGCAATTCTCAAACACGATCATCCTTTTCTTTATTCCATTATATTGTTTCTCTGTAAATGATATTTTTTTATCATTTATGTGCCGTTGTCCTCCTCTGCCTTGTAATATCCAAGAATGTGTGACCTTGTCTGCATTCTTATTTAACAAGAATCTAGAACAATTCCTCTATAATCCTCAGAACTTAGAGCAGTGCCTCTATAAATATTTGCCATATGAAGACCTCTGAATATGTGTTGAACGAATTAATAAACAAACTACTCACATCCAGTGGAATGATTTTTTTAACAAACAAGCAGATCAACATCATCAAGAAAAATCAGCATCAACATCAACACCATCACCTTTCTTGCTTTCTTCTAAAGAGCTATCTCTGGCAACTGACCCACAAACTATCTGCCTCCCTGTAACAGCAGCCAGGGGTGATAGTCCCTCAAGGAATTGGACATTCCCTACAGGGTAATAAACATTTCTCAGTAAGAACCATCATCATCAAAGACTGCAAACCCTGCCTCCAGCAAATCCTGCAGCTGACATTGATCTATGAGTGAATTAAAGAAATTCATAAATGCAACAGCAATTCAACTGCCTCTCATCTCTCTGCAAGGCTTTCTTTTCTTTATTCCTTCTTTTTTTCTCTTTTCTCTTCCTCTATCCCTATCCCCTTTCCCCTCCTTCCTTCCTTCCTTTCTTTTCTTTCTTTCCTTCTTTCTTTCCTCTTTCTTTCCTTTCTTTCTTTTCCTTTCTTTCTTTCCCTTCTTCCTTTCCTTTCCTCCTTTCTTTTACCTCTTTCTTTCTTTTTTTGTAACTGCAATGTTACATTATATAAATCATTCCCGTGATTCCATTTAGCAATGTGCGTATTTATATTTCCCAAATGAGAACAGCATCACCATATTCACTTTGCCAAGAGCAAGATTCAAGATTGAAGATGCTAGGAGCTACTACTCTTTTCAAGATGGGGATTGCCAGCCATATATGTATTTTTAAAAATAGATCTTTATTGGAGTATAATTGCTTCACAATACTGTGTTAGTTTCTGTTGTACACAAAAGTGAATTGGCCATATGCATACATATGTCCCCATATCCCCTCCTTCTTAAGATTCCCTCCCATCCTCCCTATCCCACCCCTCTAGGTCATCGCAAAGCACTGAGGAGATCTCCCTGTGCTATGCTGCTGCTTCCCACTAGCCAACTATTTTACATTGGGTAGTGTATATGTGTCAATGCTATTCTCACTTCGCCCCAGCTTCCCCCTCCCACCCCAAGTCCTCAAGTCCATTCTCTATGTCTACATCTTTATTCCTGCCCTGCAATTAGGTTCATCAGTACCTTTTCTTTTTTTTTTTTAGATTCCATATATATGTGTTAGCATACAATATTTTTTCTCTTTCTGACTTACTTCACTCTGTATGACAGACACTAGGTCCACCACCTCACTACAAATAACTCAGTTTCATTTCTTTTTATGGCTGAGTAATATTCCATTGTATATATGTGCCACATCTTCTTTATCCATTCATCTGTCAAAGGACATTTAGGTTGGTTCTATGTCCTGCCTATTGTAAATAGTGCTGCATTGAAAATTGTGGTACATGTCTCTTTTTGAATTATGGTTTTCTCAGGGTATATGCCCAGTAATGGGATTGCTGGGGCACATGGTAGTTCTATTTTTAGTTCAAATCCTTGTTCCTCTGTTTCCTCCTGTGTGATCTTAAGTAAACAAATATACTTTGGTTTATCAGTTTCCATATCTGTAAAATGGGAATATTAATACCTCAAACTATTCTTGAGAGAGTTAGATGTGAGAATATTATCCACCATAGTACTAGGCATGGTATCCTATATATATTTTGTACAGCCCTCACAATACTGCCACAAACACTCTGGGTGATGGATTTTACCATTTTACCATCTGTTGTATTAATGAGGCAGTGGAGGTTCAGAGTAGTTAAGGGACAGTTCTAAGCAGTACAGTCAGAATTTGAACCCAAGCCTTTTTTAGTGATTCTGCAGTCCAGGTTCTGAATGCTGCTTCCCTTTGCAGAGGGGGCCTCTGAGTGAAAGCAAAGGTGCTGCCTCCCTGCACTGGTCCCCATGCTGAGCACGCCCCCCTGGTAAGTGATGGAGTGACTATGTATTTATAATCCCATAGTTATGGCCTGTAGGTAGTGAAGTTAATTCAGAAAACATACAAACAAACCCACTGCTGATACTGCTTTCATAATTGAGGACAAGAAGTTAATTGGAAGGTAGAAGCTTTGACACAGATCATCCCAGTTATGGCAAAATAAGCACTTGAATATATTTTATTTACTTTATGTGAAATTCCCTTTTTCAATGAAAAGGAATTCCCTATGGCCATATGATTTTTTTATTTGTATTGAAACAACACAGAAGAAAGAAAAGATATGGTGGGAAGATCCAGGGGCTAAATTGTGTTAGAGGGACAGTGCCATCCAAAAATCCTCCCTCTTTCTCTACTTACCCAATCTATCTCAAAAGCAGCTACTTCTCTGTTCTAAATCTCTCCAGAATCCAAGCCCTCTTCTCACACCCACAGTAATTATTTAATCCTCCAAATACATTTTAACTACTACATAACTCCTCTGCTTGCCTCTCACTGGAGCCCATTTAGTCCTTTTGCCACTGAAACACAGGTAATTTTTCTCAAAGACAAAACTGACCATGTCACTGCTTTACTTGCAAGCCTTGAGGAGGTCCAGTTGTGGAAATGATGGAAAGCAAATTCCTCAGGAAGGCAAAAGAAGACCCTAGGTTTTGTCTCAACATACTTTTTCCTGCCTATCTCATACTTCTACCCTTAATATTCAACACTCCAGCAGCATCCAACTCTGTGTAGTTCCCAGGACATGTGAGGTAGTTTCACATCTTCATGACTTGGCCATACTACAATTTGCTTGGGATATATAGGTAATCTTGCTCAATTTTGTATGCTATTATCTTCCAGGACATATCTTAAATGCCACTCATTTAACTTTCCCAGGAGAATCCATCAATACTTTCTTTATGTGACTATCTCACTTGTTATATATCATAGATACAGTACTTAACAGTACTCCATTGTGATTGTTTGTTTACACACTTATTGCTCCAAGGAGAGTGGACTCCTTGGGGCAGAGGTAATGTCTTATGTATGTTTGTACCCATGACAGATAGGACAGGGTCAGGCACAGAGTAGATCTCACCAGTAAATACCTTGGACATGAATAAATATTTAAGAGTAGAAGGTTGTTTCCAGCATACGACCAGACAATTTAATGACTGTGTATAATACACCAGACCCTGTGCTAAACTTTGGGGATACAACTGGGAACCAGCCAGCCATAATCTCAAATTTCACTGAGCTTAAATGCTAAAATTCTCACAAAAATGCACACTTCCAGAGTTACTCATTAGATGATAGTTTTGGTGAATTTGCAGAAGCAACAGATCAGAAGCAGATGTGTAACAGAACAAATCTGATCCTGGATTACAATGTTGTCTCCGCCCACAGAGCAGCAGCAGAACCATATAAACAATTTACCTATCTGCCTCCCTTTGAGAGATCTGGGAGTGGCTAGAAAAGGTCTATTTCTTGACCAGAGTCATGGTTATAAGCACGCTCACCTTGTAATAGCTTATTAAGCTGTATATTGGGTTTATTGTTTTCTATATCTGTGATACATGTTATACTAAAAGTGTTAAAAAATGAAGAAAATCAAAAACGAACACAAATTTCCAGGTAGTGAGTGGAGAATCACTTTAAAAATTTCAGAGAGGACAGAGAGTATGAGAAATAAAACAAAAACCAAAACATAAAAGCAAATAAACTTTGGAAGATGTTTCTAACCATGTCTACATCTTAGAGCACAGAATAACATTTATGAAATATGCCAGGGTAAACAGATAAAATTGTGGTCTGGAGTTCCACTTACTCCAGGTTTTCCAATTACTCAGAAGGCCAATGTCTTAGACCACCTGGGAGTTATTTTTAGCACAGCAGTTGAACACTGTTTTCTCATAGGACCTAGGGCCGTGCAAGAAATGAAGCTTGAGATTACAGACTGGGGGTGAGTTTCACTACTAATTGAATGACTTTTCTAACATTGCTTTGTAGGGGCAAGGAAAGAAATATGTCTCTCATTCAGAAGTGCAGGACTCATCCTTCTACTGAGCACTCAAAACTCATGTTCATTTCCATTTCAAACTGCCTCTTTCTCCCTTGAATTTGCCCAGTCTGATCTTCCAACACCCTTGTATTTCTTATTGAAACCATCTGAAAGCAGAAACAGGTAGGATTCTGGGATGGTAGCTATTAAGGACTAGCATTAAAAAGAGAGCCTGTGGAGAGAAAGAGTTTAAAGAAACATCAATAGATGGGGTTCATAAGTGAAAGGTTTCAGAGTAAATAGGGCTTAGAGAATGGATGAAGGTTTTAGAGAATAAGAAATAGGGATAGAGGGAGGAAGGGCACAAGGGGAGAAGAAAGGAAGGAAGGATGGAGAGAAGGAAGAAAGGAAGAATGTATAAAGACTATTCCTCTGTGAATGTAGAGATGTTGATATACCACCTCTAAAGAATAAGGTAGATTTCGGTTCCATCTCAGCTTTCCCCTTAGCTGCTTCTGTTACTTTGGAAAAATTACCCAAGCTCTCTGATCTTTGGTTTCCATCTGAAGACTGGATATAGCTATAGTATTTTATTACATTTTTGTTGATGTTAAAAATCATGGTATATCTGTAATGCTTAATGCAGTGTACTTAAGACATATTAGTTTCTATCACTATTTTGTTCCTGCTACACAAACTGACAAAATCCTAATTTATAGTAATTGCTCAAAGAAAGTTGTATAAATCATGAGATGAGTGAGTGAATGAAAAGATGCATTTACATATGTGGTAGTCCAAGAGTATCATCCTAGTAAGACTATGCAGGTCATTTCATGGAGTGAGAGGGGTGATTGAAAACCTAATGCCAAGATGTCTTTCTTTTTCAACCCTGGGCAAAGGACAGAGAGAGCACGGACAGATACATCCCACCTATAATTGAGTGTAGCCTGATGTACCAGCTATCTTCTCTGATCTTCCCCTCAATAGGCTAAAGCTCTAGTGACTGTAGTTTGACTGAGTCCATCTCTTCTATCTTGTGGGAAAGGAACTGGAGGTTAGGAAGGTGCTGTGCGTGCTTTATGAAGAGTTTGTGGCACAGACAGCGCTGGATTCAAAGATCAACACCTTCAAGTGTGTAACATGTTTATGATGCCACAGAGAAAGCCAAACTAGGATAAAGTATCTCTTTCTGAAAGTGTTGGAATACATATAATTAGATGGTGTTAGACCTAGAAGGAACTTTAGAAATTATCTAGAGTTCTAGGCAAATTTTCAAACTTGAATACCTGTTAGAATCACCTGGGTAACCCCACACTACAAGAATTGAATTAGAATCTCTGAGGGTAAGGCTTAGGTGTAGGTAAATTCAATACATGCCTAAGTATTGTTTTTTAACTTTTTACATGAACTTTTCAGCCATATACCTAAGTTGAGATAATTGTATAATGGATCGCTTAATTTACCAGTTGTTGACATTTTACCAGTCTTGTTTAATCTATCATTACTACTCAATATTTTTTTTGTTAGATTATTTTAAAGAAAATCCAAGGGATAATATAATTTTATCCATGAATATTTTAGTACAAATCTCTAACTGACAAGGAACTTTTAAGATATAATCATTATGCTATGTATCATCTCACAAAACTAACAATAGTGACCAGGTGATTCTACTGTACAGCCAAGTTTCAGATATGCAGATGGAGCCTAAACCTTCTTTTTTATAGATGAGGGGACTGAAACTCAGAGAAGCCATGTACTATAAAGTAGATGATATGTCTAAAACTAGTATTCAGGCCTCCTGACTCTTACTTAATTGCTGAATAAATAATTGTAGCAAGGAAAAGAAAAGTTCCCAATCATTAAAAAAAATATTTTAAAATAAGATAATTAGCTCCTGAAAAATTAAACACCACCAATGAAGAGAACAAAGGTATCAAGAATATCCCAATGGGATGGCAAAGAAAATGACAATGATGGGAATGTGATAAAGGGCATAACAGGACAGGGTAGTAAGGTGTGAATGAGAAAACTTCTCTTTGAATCCTGCCTCTGCCTCATACCATGCCATTTTACAACATTCTCTTAGCTGCTCTGAGCCTCAGTTTCCTCTTCTGTGAAATAGAGATGATAATACTTGGCTTCATTTGGTGTTCTGAAGACAACATGGATTCATGGAATGTGACATGCACTTAACAAGAGTTAAGTTGTGTGTTCTGGCTCCAAAAAAGGTAGGTTACATATTCGAGAATCTTGGTTTTGGTAGAATAACTCCAGTCTCTTTTTTCACTACCACCTAATAAGTTTCCCATCTATTGCTCCCAGAATAAAATAGAAATCAGAAAATAGAATACTTGTCAGAAATATCATCCTATAATGAATCTTTGATCTCAAAGTCAGCTGTGAAAACCAGTGATGGTACATTGGAGAAGATGGAGTATTGAGGGTTTCTTTGTTATAGAGCCAGGAACTGAGGCAAAATACAGATTTCAAAAGAGGAAAAATATTACAGAACTGCCAAGTGAGATAGTCAAGTACAAATATTACTAATGACTATGTATGAGCACAAGCATCTAAATGCTGATTTGGATTTGGCCACTAAATACAACTGTTTGCTAACTGAATTCTTTAGAGTATGTCTTGACTTTGTTCCTTACCAGTCCTGTAAAGTAATGTTATTAGGAAAATTATATAACCTCTCCGAATTTTAGTTTTCCTTTGTAAATCTTTATAAACATAGAGATTTCCAAAAATTTTAAAAGATCATGCATATTAAGTGCTTAACACTATACCTTCTCTTTTATAAGCATTGAGTAATTAGTAATCATCACTGTTATTTAGAAAGACTTAAGGACTTGGTGACTTTGAACTTGATTTCCTGGCAGGAGACAAAATCTAATTGAAAGACCTTAGAACTGAGATCTCAGAACCTTGGCTCTACCACTAGCTTGCCTATGTAGCAACAGCAGGACCATTTCTAACACAATTTCATCATCTCTCAAGAAGTAAAGACTTTTTTTTTTTGCCTTGCCTACCTGAACAAGAGAGAGAACAGGTGTGAAGCACAATTCAAATACAAGGTATGATCAACAATAGAACAAATAAATATTAGATAATTTAAAACTCTAGAGTTAAAAGAAAAATTCAAAACATTTTTCACACTGTGGATACCCTGGCCTCGAGGGCTCATCCCTCTGTTTTTTTTTCCTATTTTAAGGCCTTCTCTGAGAAGCCTTCCTTGGCCACTCCTCTCCCCTGTTCACCACACCAAACATCTGCCAGGTTCTGTTAGGAGTTTCTCCTTTACTATTCCTTAATGCTCTGTGTAAATCAATGTTAATACACTTGTGGCAGGACATAGTAATTATTTTTTTGTAGACTTGTCTCTTTTGATAGTACATGAGCTCTTTCAGGGTAGAAACCATAATATGGAGACATGATGGAGTGTAGTGTTTAACAACCTGGGCTATGTGGTCAGATGCTCTAGGTTCAATTCCTAGCTCCACCCCCTTCAGCAAGATACTACTTAAATTCTCTATGCCTCAGTTTCCCCATCTGAAAAGGAGGGTAATTAGAGTAACTACTTCATAGGGTTATTGTGAGGATTTGATGGCTTAATAATGGATATAAAGCACTCAAAACAGCGGCTGACAGGTAGTAGATTGCTCAATGAATGTTAACTGTTAGTATAATTTACATACTAAATATCCAGGGTGTCTCCAGAGCACATCAAAGGACCTGGTACATAGGAAAAAAAGCTTGGCCAATGTTGACTTCTTCTCCCCCCAAAAACTGAAGTTTCTTCAGGACAAGTGCAAAAAAAAAAAAAAAGAATCTCTATCTCTATATCTATCTACTTACCTATCTACCAATCTATCTATCTGCAAGCTACACCTAAGTTTAAGATATCAAAAAAAAAAGAAGAGAAATTCTACCTTCCCTGCAGAGTAGTTTGTAGGGCTTGAAAAAAAAAAAAGTATCTCTATCTCTATATCTATCTACTTACCTATCTACCAATCTATCTATCTGCAAGCTACACCTAAGTTTAAGATATCAAAAAAAAAAGAAGAGAAATTCTACCTTCCCTGCAGAGTAGTTTGTAGGGCTTGAGAAAATTTAAATACATTGTTTCCACTTTTACCAGAATACTAGAGACTCTTATCAATCATTATTATTGGTGGGCTTCCCTGGTGGCACAATGGTAGAAAGTCCGCCCGCCGATGCAGGGGACACGGGTTCGTGCCCCAGTCCGGGAAGATCCCATATGCCATGGAGCGGCTGGGCCCATGAGCCATGGCCGTTAGGCCTGCATGTCCAGAGCCTGTGCTCCGCAACGGGAGAGGCCACAACAGTGAGAGGCCAACATACCACACACACACAAAAATAATAATAATAATAATTATTATTATTATTACTATTGGTAATATGATGATGATGACTGGATGCTCTGGATGGGATGCAGGAGACACAGTAGATAGTCTCTGTCCTTTAGGCCATTTTTCTATGAAATAAGGGAGATTGGTCACGCTCTTTTGAAGGAACTGGCAAACCCTAGCAAAACATCAAACTGAGAACTGTGAAATAATGTATCAGCCCCATGAAAGCTGGGAGCACAGTACCAGCATGATTGGAGGGAAAATAAAGGAGAGAGACCCTGGACACACTCAGTTTAAATTGGCTTGATTTTCAGATACAACATCAAATTTTGTTTTCCCCACAGAACAAGGATGAAGCCTGTGGTATTAGATTTTGATTATTTCCCGAGGCTGTCACAGGACACAAACTCTTAAAAAAGTCCCATTTTCTCTTTAAAAACATAAGCATTAATACATTCCAAGAAACACAACTTTTTTTTTCAGTTAATACAAGCATATAAGGACACATAACTTTCCAAGATTAAAAGAAAAAAGGTTAAACATACAGGCTCAAGAGGACTTTTCAGTGAATTAGTTCTAAATCAGCTAGGCATTCTCTCAGAAAGTTGATGTAGTTATTACAGGCAATGTTTCAATAACACTGATGAACAAGATGGACTGGATTTAACACAAAATACAGCCTAGTAGGAGAAGAGGCATTGTATTATAAGGCAGAGTCAATTACCAATTTCTGTCATATTCTTTGTGGATTTCAGACTCCTTATATTTGCCAGGCTCCTTAAGTGAGCATTACTTTACAATGTCTTTACAAGTCTTTGGAATGTCACACTTTTATTAAATTACTCAGGGAGCACAATGAAATAGAATACTTGAGTGTTCAAACCTATGTAAATAAGGTCGTTTCCACCAACTTTGAGCCCTCTTTCCTCTAATAAATCCCATACACCCTTAGTTGGATGTCCCGGACAAGACAGGCAAAATTATCAGAAATCCTTTATAAAATTCTTAGAAGATGAAGCAACCCTGAATTATTCATTGGGAGTCAATCATCATGTCCTCAAGGGTTTGCTAAGACATAAATGCAAATGAACAGGCTTTATTCAATTAATAAATTAATTAATTAAGAATATTACTAGAAAAAATAATTCATATAAAGGGAATCTGGCATTTGCTAAAAATGTACAGGTAAGGTTTAGACTTACCAAATCTGACCCAGAAGAACTGTACATGATAGAAATAATGTCCACAGAGAAAACTCACAATGATAGATGAAAACATCAATAAGACTGGATAGGGATGAGAAAGCAGAAAAAAAATTAATTGATCCCATTGGAAATAACATGAACAACATTGGGATGTCTTATAAATTTCTGAGTTACACCGATTAGATTAATTTCATATAACAGACCAAAGAAAAATCCCCCCCCACCAGATGAAAAAAATGATCTCACGCAAACCCTCCAAAAAATTAATTAAATAAAATATCTGGACATGAAGAGGACATTCTAAATTTTGTAATACCTGTAGCAGAAGTCTTAAACTGCCAGATTTTGTGTCATATATGGTCTTTAGATGTATCCTGTGGTCAGCACTGTGTTTAAGAAAAATTAAAACACCCAAAGTAAGAGTAATTACTTACAAATCAGGAGTTTTCATGTAAAAGACTAGGTCTGAACCTAGTCCTCTCTTGAAACATCTCTTCTAGAGCTTCTGAACTTCTGTTATCACAGGTAACAACTGGCTGATGTAGAGCATCATCAGAGCTTTCTAGAGCTTTCCAGAATATGCACCTGGCAGGCATCACTCAATTATGCAACACACCTGGCCGCAGTAAGCATTTGGGTTTATGAACTCTAATCCAAGCCCTTGAGAGAACACAATGCCAGGAGACATTCTGATCCAGCCCCGAAAACCTCTTCCTTTCACAGGAGATTAGTTATGTGAACTTGGGGAAGACATGCACATTTTCAGAAATTCAGTTTCCTGATCTGCAGCCTAATCCATGGCATTGTTAGGAGGGTCAAAAGACATATGTATAAAAATATCAGATATTTCCTAGCTCTTAATAGATACTTATGAAACAACAGCCATGATAATGACAGTTAACTGAGAAACTGTGTCTACGAATAGTTCTGTTCCATTTAAGTGGAGAAAGAGAAACAAATATACCTTACTGTGCATAGTTTCACTTATAAGTTGAAACTTCACGACCTAATTTTATTTTGAGAAAGAACCGAAATTATAAAAGATAGAATTTCTAACTAGAGCTGTAAGTCAAATCGAAGGGTTGGGATTTGTAAACTTCATTATGATGGTGGGACGTTAGACTTCTGATTTACAACAGAAATCATTTACATCTCAAGTGCAAAATGAGATTGGCAAAATCAAATCCCTTTATTTTGGATTTACTGCGTGATTTGTAAACTTGTTCCTCTGCTTATATACATATATTTTTTCCTATGCAATGCACATAAATTTTGGATGTTCCAGGATTTTCATGTATGTTTTATAATCAATCATGTACTTTCAAAAAGTGTGACTAGCTCTGATCCCTAAAGAATGCTTATAAATCCTAGTCTACTTCTTCCCTTTAACAGGAAAGATTTATATGTAATAAGTATATTTTCTACTCGGGTTTGGTAGAAGTGTCACTTTATAAATACAAACAGCGAGAACATTTCTTTTCTTTTTTTTTTTTTTTTTTTTTTTTTTTTTTTTTTTTTTTTTTTTTTTTTTTTTTTTTTTTTTTTTTTTTTTTTTTTTTTTGAGAACATTCCTTTAAGCTCCTTCAGCTTATAGGTCTGAATCTTGCCTGGGAATGTGACACACCCATCCAGAAAGAGCTTCCTCTTTAGAAAACCCAAACCTCTTCCCTTCCTTAGCTAATAATACCTTGTTCCTTTAGGAAGCTGCAAGAGATAAAACAATAATAATAATCATCCTACTGTTTGTAATTACTTTATAAGATAGTGCACTGACTTTATAAGAAAGTGCACTAAACGGACAGTTGTTATGAGAACTAGGTTTAAAGTATAGTGCTGTTACATATTAGCTGGGCAGTTCTCACCAAGGCACTGTCACTTTCTTATCTTCATCTCTAAGTCCAGAGAGCTGGACCACTGCATTTCTGAGGACTCTTCTAGGATTAACCATGTCAGAATCAATGATGCTACCATCTGTGCCCAATTCTTACAATGACTGGGTCTTTCTAGAGTCGTTCTAGTTGGCCAAGTCTTTTGCTATTTCTCAATAACAAGACCCATGAAACTTATTTCCTTTCAAATAGATTTTGTGCCTAACCACACATGTTACAAGAAGTAATCAGCCATTTCTTGCCATATTCAGCCAGCCAGCTAACCAGCCAGCTGTTCATCCATCCTCCCATTCATCCAGGCCCTCATTCATCCCCCAGCCAGTCAGTCATTCAACAAAGATTATTTGAACAACCACCATATATAAGGATGTCAGTAAAGCTTTCTTGGGAGGTATTGTGTAAGATCTAAACTTACATGAGATATATTTCTCATGTAATATATTCTCTTAGAGAACAGGGGAGAAGCTCTTGACATTTCCTGGTAGAAATTTTTGGGTCAGATATATCTGGGTTCAAACTACAGCTCAGCCTCAGTCCTGTCAAGGTAAAATGACACTAATAACATCAGATATTACTTCCATCGAAATCCTTCTCATAAAAGACCTTCCCTCTCCCTCCAGACAGCTACCTTTAGGGCACAAGTCACCAGCCTCCTCTTTTCCTTCTTAGGACCACAGTCTCCTGACTGCTATGTGTAACAACAATCTGTTTTTCTTTTCAGCACAAAGAATCCTTTATCTTGGCTCTCCTCATAAGACCTCATATTTTGAAATACTATATCAAACTTGCATTTATCAGTGGATGGGATAATATCTATTAGTGGAATGATATTTAGAGAGAATTTTCATGTCAATAATTTTACTAGGGGCCTTCTCTCTATTATCTCACTATATCCTGGCAATAATCTTTCACAGTAGATATTATCATCCCCATTTAATGGATGAGAAAAGTACGATTTGGAAAGGTTAGGTCACTTTCTCATGGATACAGACTCAGATACAGACCTACTCCCATCTTCTGGCTCCAAAGTTGAGGCTTGTTCTAAAATAATCCATTTTCTAGAATTATTACTAGAACAGTAGAATGCACCACTAACCTGTAATCCTGGTATAGATGTGACAACCAATATTTTCTAATGTAAGAAAATTTCCCAGGTCACACTGCTAGTAAATTTTAGAGCTAGTATGGTAGAATAGTAGACATCCTTCTACACCAAGTCCAACCCCTGATTTTTTTTTTTTTTTTTTTTGCGGTACGCGGGCCTCTCACTGTTGTGGCCTCTCCCACTGTGGAGCACAGGCTCCGGACGCGCAGGCTCAGCGGCCATGGCTCATGGGCCCAGCCGCTCCGCGGCATGTGCGATTTTCCCAGACCAGGGCACGAACCCGTGTCCCCTGCATCAGCAGGCAGACTCTCAACCACTGCGCCACCAGGGAAGCCCCCACCTCTGATTTTTAAGGCCCACTGTAAGCTGAGATTCCCTGACCTTTTTCCTTTTACTTCTCTCCAACATGAGTCGGCCTCCTCAGCTTAACGGGTCACTCCAAACTCATTCCCAAATCTCTCCAGGTTGTCGTTCATTTATTTCTCCACTTAGAATGCTATCCTGATGACAAAAAACTGCTGCAAGTTTTCTGCGAATTTACTACACGGGGCAATTTACATGCATTATCTAAAGGCTCACAACAGTCCTTTCTGTCAGATATCATTATCTCCATGTGTCAAATGAGGAAACTGAAGAAATTGAGGGAGGTGGAATAATTTGCCCAAAGTAAAGAGTTCAGAATCAGGGCTTGAGTTCAGGTCTCTCTGAATCTATATGCCATTATTGTAAATGGTAAACACCATCCTATTGTCTCACCAGGGAAAGCCCAAATCTGAGTCAAAAATGGAGTACAACAGGAATAGTGTGATTTGGTGTTGTTACCAAGGCTGTTGCCTCAGAACCATACCCCTGTCCCTCCCTGCAGGTGAACTTTCAGAAAACCTCAACTAACCATACCCTCTAGCTATGTTCACCTCACAAGAACAAGAGAGTCTAACCATAGGAAAACAGGTGCAAACTGGTTCAGCTCCAAGAGTGGGACAAAGTGTGCCCTGCAGCCCATAAGCCCCTCATTATAGTAGTAAGATCTCTGCTTGTTTGTGCCACAATGGCTCGATCCACTTCCGACTCAGATGCTAAAGGACCATAGGAGGGCAGAAGAGAGGTGGCACCCCAGTCTCAGGAAGAACACCACTTTTCTCAGAAAACCAATACTTATGCCTCCCCCTCATTAACTTTGCCTTTAAAATCCTGCCTTGATCACCCACCCACCCGTGAGAAGTTGATTTGTGAACTAAGTTCCCGTTTCTCCATTCTCTGGCCATTGGATAAGGCTTTTGCTCTTTCAGTCTCAGCACGGGTTTCATTACTGGCTGTGCAAGCCTGATTGGAAAAAGAACCTTCCAGCCAGATGGGTGGCTTTGACCTGGGCTAGGACGCCGGAGAAGGTCTCGGTGACTAATTCCGTAACGGTATAGTATTAGCATCCATTTCTGATGGGCATGATATGTCTCCTAATGGCAAACAACCATTTTGAGAGGATCAAAAAACTTTTATATAACACAGTGGTTTGTGGCACAGGCTTCAAATACATAAACAGATGTACAGTACATCTGTGGTATATAAATGTCATGGTAGGGGTAGGAGTTATTAGAAAAAATAGTGCCTAAAAAGGCTCCTGGTGGGGGGGAAAGTGACAGTGGAAATAAAAAGTTGAGAAACACTCTGTTAAGCAAATGTGAGTTCATATTTTAGCTCCAAAATAATTTGTTCAAAGAATATTAAGCAGCAAAATGAGCCCTGCAGTCAGCAGTGGTTTCGTAAAGTTGCTTAAATTTCGTCATCAGGCTGATAATTATAATGATTTTTGACAAAAGCCAAAAGCATAACACTAAACAATTTCTCAGAGAGAGGTTGTTTTCTGGTAACTTAATTTAAGCACAGAACAACACATAGAGGGAGGGGTGAATTGCATGCCCCTTGGCTACTTAATCACATATTTGTGGTTTCAATCAGGATTTTAGCAAAGAAGAATGATCAATGTTGCTATCTGGTGAGATATCTGGATCCAGATACCCATCTTCTTAATTAGGTATTTGAAGACTGGGAGGGTTTTCTAGTGTATTTCTGAGATCACCGACACTTTCAATACAGTCATAAAACTTCTGCTTTGCTTTGTCAACTGTCCCCTTCCCCCCAGGCACATATTAGAAACACAAAGAAAAAGAGGATACAGTCTCTGAGGTTGAGAAGCTCTCCGTCTAAAGGACTCCTTCTGGAAGACTAGTGATGAAGTTTCATAACAGGGCTCTCAAACGTACCATTCCTTCTGCCCCAAAGTGATGTTCACACATAACTTCTCCTCTGGTGAATTCCTTTTCATCTTTAAGGACTCAATTTAAAAATCATCTCCATAGGAAAGGAAAGCATTGCCTGACTCCCTCCAGCCAAGTCTAAAGTAAATGCCCCTGTAATGCTAAATGTAACACAATTTCATTTGTATTCACTTGTTAATTATAGATTTCATCAATGATCTATAGGCTGTGAGGACAGAACCTATTCTTACCTTGGAATCAGTACAATGACTAGTTTATTATGAGACTTCACCATTTGGTGACTGTGCCCTGTTGATTGGTTGACAGCAAAGTAGAGCCAATTTAATAAGCTTTTTTTTTTAAACTATCCATGCATCACACTGTGTTAGGCACTCCAGAAACAAAGCAGTAGAAGATTGGTGTCTTTTTCCCCAAGTCTTCGTGCATCAGTTTAATAAGCACAAGACACAAAGAAGAGATAGAATCTCTCAGATGGTAGATTATTTGTGTAATAATTCACACTTTAAAAAGTGTTGGGCTTCCCTGGTGGCGCAGTGCTTGAGAGTCCGCCTGCCGTTGCAGGAGACGCGGGTTCGTGCCCCGTTTCGGGAGGATCCCACGTGCCGCGGAGCGGCTGGGCCCGTGAGCCGTGGCCGCTGGGCCTGCGCGTCCGGAGCCTGTGCTCCGCAAATGGGAGAGGCCACAACAGTGAGAGGCCCGCATAACGCAAGGGGCGGGGGAAAGATGGCGGAGGAGTAAGACGCGGAGATCACCTTCCTCCCCACAGATACACCAGAAATACATCTACATGTGGAACAACTCCTACAGAACACCTACTGAACGCTGGCAGAAGACCTAAGACCTCAGACCTCCCAAAAGGCAAGAAACTCCTCACGTACCTGGGTAGGGCAAAAGAAAAAAAAATTAATTAAAAACAGAGACAAAAGAATACGGACGGCACCTGCACCAGTGGGAAGGAGCTGTGAAGGAGGAAAGGTCTCCACACACTAGGAAGCCCCTTCGCGGGCAGAGATTGCGGGAGGCGGAGGGGGTTGCTTCGGAGCCGCGGAGCAGAGCACAGCAACAGGGGTGCGGAGGGCAAAGCGGAGAGATTCCCACATAGAGGATCGGTGCCGACCGGCACTCACCAGCCCGAGAGGCTTGGTTGGCGGCCTGAACACAGCCCGAAGGGGTTAGTGCGCCACAGCTAGCCGGGAGGGAGTCCGTGGAAAAGTCTGCACCTGCTGAGGAGGCAAGAGACATTTTCTTCCCTCTGTGTTTCCTGGTGCGCGAGGAGAGGGGTTTTAAGAGCGCTGCTTAAAGGAGCTCCAGAAACGGGCGCAAGCCGCGGCTAAAAGCACGGACCCCAGAGACGGGCGCAAGCCGCGGCTAAAAGCGCGGACTCCAGAAACGGGCGGGACACGCTAAGGCTGCTGCGGACGCCACCAAGGGGCCTGTGTGCGAGCACAGGTCACTATCCACACCCCTCTTCCGGGGAGCCTGTGCAGCCCGCCACTGCCAGGTTCCCGGGATCCAGGGACAATTTCGCAGGGAGAACACACAGCGGGCCTCAGGCTGGTGCAACGTCACGCCGACTTCTGCCGCCGCAGGCCCGCCCCGCACTCCGTGCCCCTCCCTCCCCCCCGGCCTGAGTGCGCCAGAGCCCCCGAGTCAGCGGCTCCTTTAACCCCGTCCTGTCTGAGCAAAAAACAAACGCCCTCCAGGGACCTACACGCAGAGGCGGGGCCAAATCGAAAGCTGAGCCCCTGTGACCTGTGAGAACAAAGAAGAGAAAGGGAAATCTCTCCCAGCAGCCTCAGAAACAGCGGATTAAAGCTCCACAATCAGCGGATTAAAGCTCCTGCATCTGTGGAATACATGAATAGACAGCGAATCATCCCAAATTGAGGAGGTGGACTTCTAGAGCAAGATCTATGATTTTTTCCCCTTTTCCTCTTTTTGTGAATGTGTATGTGTATGCTTCTGTGTGAGATCTTGTCTGTATAGGTTTGCTTCCACCATTTGTCCCAGCGTTCTATCCGACCTTTTTTTTTTTAAATTTTTTTCTTAATAATTAATTTTAATTTAAAGAACTCTATTATACTTTACCTTCTTTCTATCTTTCCTTCCTTCCTTCCCTTTTTGAGACAACGAATCGTCCCAAATTGAGGAGGTGGACTTGGAGAGCAAGTTTTATGATTTTTTCCACTTTACCTCTTTTTGTGAGGGTATATGTGTATGCTTCTATGTAAGATTTTGTCTCTATAACTTTGCTTCCACCATTTGTCCTAAGGTTCTATCCTTCCCTTTTTTTTTTTCTCTAAATAATTATTTTTTTAATTCAATAACTTTATTATACTTTATTTTATTTTACTGTATCTTCTTTCTTTCTGTATTTTTTCCTTCCTTCCCTCATTCGTTTCCTTTTCTTTTTTCTTTCTTCCTTCCCTCCTTCCTTCCTTCCCTCCTTTCTTTCTTTTTCTTTCTTTCTTTCTTTCTTTCTTTCTCTTTCTTTCTTTTATTTCTTCCTTCCTTCCTTCCTTCCTTCCTTCCTTCCTTCCTTCCTACTTCTACTAATTCTCTCTACTTTCTCTCACTTTTATTCTGAGCCGAGTGGATGAAAGGCTCTTGCTGCTCCAGCCAGGAGTCAGGACTCTGCCTCTGAGGTGGGAGAGCCAACTTCAGGACACTGGTCAACAAGAGACCTCCCAGCCCCACGTAATATCAAACGGCGAAAATCTCCCAGAGATCTCCATCTCAACACCAGCACCCAGCTTCACTCAACGACCAGCAAGCTACACTGCTGGACAACCTATTCCAAACAACTAGCAAGACAGGAACACAACACCACCCACTAGCAGAGAGGCTGCCTAAAATCATAATAAGTCCACAGACACCCCAAAACACACCACCAGACGTGGACCTGCCCACTAGAGAGACAAGATCTAGCCTCATACACCACAACACAGGCACTAGTCCCCTCCACCAGGAAGCCTACACAACCCACTGAACCAACCTTAGCCACTGGAGACAGACATCAAAAACAACGGGAGCTACGAACTTGCAGCCTGCAAAAAGGTGAACCCAATCACAGTAAGATAAGCAAAATGAGAAGACAGAAAAACACACAGCAGATGAAGGAGCAGGATAAAAACCCACCAGACCTAACAAATGAAGAGGAAATAGGCAGTCTACCTGAAAAAGAGTTCAGAATAATGATAGTAAAGATGATCCAAAATCTTGGAAATAGAATGGACAAAATGCAAGAAGCAGTTAACAAGGACCTAGAAGAAATAAAGATGAAACAGACAATGATGAACAACACAATAAATGAAATGAAAAATACTCTAGATGGGATCAATAGCAGAATAAATGAGGCAGAAGAACGGATAAGTGACCTGGAAGATAAAATAGTGGAAATAACTACTGCAGAGCAGAATAAAGAAAAAAGAATGAAAAGAACTGAGGACAGTCTCAGAGACCTCTGGGACAACATTAAACGCACCAACATTCGAATTATAGGGGTTCCAGAAGAAGAAGAGAAAAAGAAAGGGACTGAGAAAATATTTGAAGAGATTATAGTTGAAAACTTCCCTAATATGGGAAAGGAAATCGTTAATCAAGTCCAGGAAGCACAGAGAGTCCCATACAGGATAAATTCAAGGAGAAATACGCCAAGACACATATTAATCAAACTGTCAAAAACTAAATACAAAGAAAGCATATTAAAAGCAGCAAGGGAAAAACAACAAATAACACACAAGGGAATCCCCATAAGGTTAACAGCTGATCTCTCAGCAGAAACTCTACAAGCCAGAAGGGAGTGGCAGGACATACTGAAAGTGATGAAGGAGAAAAACCTGCAACCAAGATTACTCTACCCAGCAAGGATCTCATTCAGATTTGATGGAGAAATTAAAACCTTTACAGACAAGCAAAAGCTGAGAGAGTTCAGCACCACCAAACCAGCTTTACAACAAATGCTAAAGGAACTTCTCTAGACAAAAACACAAGAGAAGGAAAAGTCCTATAATAACGAACCCAAAACAATTTAGAAAATGGGAATAGGAACATACATATCGATAATTACCTTAAATGTAAATGGACTAAATGCTCCCACCAAAAGACACAGATTGGCTGAATGGATACAAAAACAAGACCCATATATATGCTGTCTACAAGAGACCCACTTCTTCAGACCTAGAGACACATACAGACTGAAAGTAAGGGGATGGAAAAAGATATTCCATGCAAATGGAAACCAAAAGACAGCTGGAGTAGCAATTCTCATATCAGACAAAATACACTTTAAAATAAAGACTATCAGAAGAGACAAAGGACACTACATAATGACCAAGGGATCGATCCAAGAAGAAGATATAACAATTGTAAATATTTATGCACCCAACATAGGAGCACCTCGATACATAAGGCAAAAACTAGCAGCCATAAAAGGGGAAACTGACAGTAACACATTCATAGTAGGGGACTTCAACACCCCACTCTCACCAATGGACAGATCATCCAAAATGAAAACAAATAAGGAAACACAAGCTTTAAATGATACATTAAACAAGATGGACTTAATTGATATTTATAGGGCACTCCATCCAAAAACAACAGAATACACATTTTTCTCAAGTGCTCATGGAACATTCTCCAGGATAGATCATATCTTGGGTCACAAATCAAGTCTTGGTAAATTTAAGAAAATTGAAATTGTATCAAGTATCTTTTCTGACCACAACGCCATGAGACTAGATATCAATTATAGGAAAAGATCTGTAAAAAATACAAACATGGAGGCTAAACAATACACTACTTAACAAAGTGGTCACTGAAGAAATCAAAGAGGAAATTAAAAAATACCTAGAAACAAACGACAACGGAGACACAATACAACGACCCAAAACCTATGGGATGCAGCAAAAGCAGTTCTAAGAGGGAAGTTTATAGCAATACAAGCCCACCTTAAGAAGCAGGAAACATCTCGAATAAACAACCTAACCTTGCACCTCAAGCAATTAGAGAAAGAAGAACAAAAAAACCCCAGAGTTAGCAGAAGGAAAGAAATCATAAAAATCAGATCAGAAATAAATGAAAAAGAAATGAAGGAAACAATAGCAAAGATCAATAAAACTAAAAGCTGGTTCTTTGAGAAGATAAACAAAATAGATAAACCATTAGCCAGACTCATCAAGAAAAAAAGGGAGAAGACTCAAATCAATAGAATCAGAAATGAAAAAGGAGAAGTAACAACTGACACTGCAGAAATAAAAAAAATCATGAGGGATTACTACAAGCAACTCTATGCCAATAAAATGGACAATCTGGAAGAAATGGACAAATTCTTAGAAATGCACAAACTGCCAAGACTGAATCAGGAAGAAATAGAAAATATGAACAGACCAATCACAAACACTGAAATTGAAACTGTGATTAAAAATCTTCCAACAAACAAAAGCCCAGGACCAGATGGCTTCACAGGCGAATTCTATCAAACATTTAGAGAAGAGCTAACACCTATCCTTCTCAAACTCTTCCAAAATATAGCAGAGGGAGGAACACTCCCAAACTCATTCTACGAGGCCACCATCACCTTGATACCAAAACCAGACAAGGATGTCACAAAGAAAGAAAACTACAGGCCAATATCACTGATGAACATAGATGCAAAAATCCTCAACAAAATACTAGCAAACAGAATCCAACAGCACATTAAAAGGATCATACACCATGATCAAGTGGGGTTTATTCCAGGAATGCAAGGATTCTTCAATATACGCAAATCTATCAATGTGATTAACCATATTAACAAATTGAAGGAGAAAAACCATATGATCATCTCAATAGATGCAGAGAAAGCTTTTGACAAAATTCAACACCCATTTATGATAAAAACCCTGCAGAAAGTAGGTGTAGAGGGAACTTTCCTCAATATAATAAAGGCCGTATATGACAAGCCCACAGCCAACATCATCCTCAATGGCGAAAAACTGAAAGCATTTCCACTAAGGTCAGGAACAAGACAAGGTTGCCCACTCTCACCACTCTTATTCAACATAGTTTTGGAAGTTTTAGCCACAGCAATCAGAGAAGAAAAGGAAATAAAAGGAATCCAAATCGGAAAAGAAGAAGTAAAGCTGTCACTGTTTGCAGATGACATGATACTATACATAGAGAATCCTAAAGATGCTACCAGAAAACTACTAGAGCTAATCAATGAATTTGGTAAAGTAGCAGGATACAAAATTAATGCACAGAAATCTCTGGCATTCCTATATACTAACGATGAAAAATCTGAAAGTGAAATCAAGAAAACACTCCCATTTACCATTGCAACAAAAAGAATAAAATATCTAGGAATAAACCTACCTAAGGAGACAAAAGACCTGTATGCAGAAAATTATAAGACACTGATGAAAGAAATTAAAGATGATACAAACAGATGGAGAGATATACCATGTTCTTGGATTGGAAGAATCAACATTGTGAAAATGACTCTACTCCCCAAAGCAATCTATAGATTCAATGCAATCCCTATCAAACTACCACTGGCATTTTTCACAGAACTAGAACAAAAAATTTCACAATTTGTATGGAAACACAAAAGACCCCGAATAGCCAAAGCAATCTTGAGAACAAAAAATGGAGCTGGAGGAATCAGGCTGCCTGACTTCAGACTATACTACAAAGCTACAGTAATCAAGACAGTATGGTACTGGCACAAAAACAGAAAGATAGATCAATGGAATAGGATAGAAAGCCCAGAGATAAACCCATGCACATATGGTCACCTTATCTTTGATAAAGGTGGCAGGAATATACAGTGGAGAAAGGACAGCCCCTTCAATAAGTGGTGCTGGGAAAACTGGACAGGTACATGTAAAAGTATGAGATTAGATCACTCCCTAACACCATACACAAAAATAAGCTCAAAATGGATTAAAGACCTAAATGTAAGGCCAGAAACTATCAAACTCTTAGAGGAAAACATAGGCAGAACACTCTATGACATAAATCACAGCAAGATCCTTCTTGACCCATCTCCTAGAGTAATGGAGATAAAAACAAAAATAAACAAATGGGACCTAATGAAACTTCAAAGCTTTTGCACAGCAAAGGAAACCATAAACAAGACCAAAAGACAGCCCTCAGAATGGGAGAAAATATTTGCAAATGAATCAACTGACAAAGGATTAATCTCTAAAATTTACAGGCAGCTCATGCAGCTCAATAACAAAAAAATAAACAACCCAATCCAAAAATGGGCAGAAGACCTAAATAGACATTTCTCCAAAGAAGATATACAGACTGCCAACAAACACATGAAAGAATGCTCAACATCATTAATCATTAGAGAAATGCAAATCAAAACTACAATGAGATATCATCTCACACCAGTCAGAATGGCCATCATCAAAAAATCTAGAAACAATAAATGCTGGAGAGGGTGTGGAGAAAAGGGAACACTCTTGCACTGCTGGTGGGAATGTGAATTGGTTCAGCCACTATGGAGAACAGTATGGAGGTTCCTTAAAAAACTACAAATAGAACTACCATATGACCCAGCAATCCCACTACTAGGTATATACCCTGAGGAAACCAGAATTCAGAAAGAGTCATGTACCAAAATGTTCATTGCAGCTCTATTTACAATAGCCCGGAGATGGAAACAACCTAAGTGCCCGTCGTCGGATGAATGGATAAAGAAGATGTGGCACATATATACAATGGAATATTACTCAGCCATAAAAAGAAACGAAATTGAGCTATTTGTAATGAGGTGGATAGATCTAGAGTCTGTCATACAGAGTGAAGTAAGTCAGAAAGAGAAGGACAAATACCGTATGCTAACACATATATATGGAATTTAAGAAAAAAAAAATGTTATGAAGAACCTAGGGGTAAAACAGGAATAAAGACAGAGACCTACTGGAGAACAGACTTGAGGATATGGGGAGGGGGAAGGGTGAGGTGTGTTAGGGCGAGAGAGAGACATGGACATATATATACTAACAAACGTAAGGTAGATAGCCAGTGGGAAGCAGCCGCATGGCACAGGGAAACCGGCTCGGTTCTTTGTGGCTGTCTGGAGGGGTGGGATAGGGAGGGTGGGAGGGAGGGAGACAAAGAGGGAAGAGATATGGGAACATATATATATGTATAACTGACTCACTCTGTTATAAAGCAGAAACTAACACACTGCTACCACCTCTTCAAGGTCACTACCCTCTCTCCTCCAGACCACTCCAACACCACTCTCTCTCTCTCTTTTTTTTTTAATTATATGTTTGGACACGTTGGGTCTTTGTTGCTACATGCGGGTGTTTTCTTTAGTTGCAGCGAGCAGGGGCCACTCTTCATTGCGGTGCGTGGGCTTCTCATTGTGGTGGCTTCTCTTGTTGTGGAGCATGGGCACTAGGAGTGCAGGCTTCAGTAGTTGCAGCACACACGGGCTCAATAGTTGTGGCATGTGAGCCCTAGAGCGCGTGGGCTCAGTAGCTGTGGCACATAGGCTTAGTTGCTCCACGGCATGTGCGATCTTCCCGGACCAGGGATAGAACCTGTGTCCCCTGCCTTGGCAGGCAGATTCTTAACCACTACGCCACCAGGGAAGTCCCTCTGGTGTTCTCTTAATAAGTCATTCTATCTCTGGTTTTACTCCCTCTTAATCCACTGCAGAGCATTCTTCTAAAAACCCAAATCTGATCATTCCATTTTCCTGCTTAAAGCCATTCTGTGGCAGTGTGGACAGTGTGGACACCATAACAATTGTGGAAATGACCTGATGTCGGTTGTTTAGCTGTCCCCGTGTCCCCTGAGGCAGAAACTTGCAGTTGTATTTAGATTGTGGCTTAAATCACAGCAGAGCTGCCTAAGCAGCTGCCTCTGCCAGTTCTTGACTTGTACTCCTCCCAAGTGACAAATGTATATACTAACTGCATTAACTGTACCCTGGCACGCTCATCTGCTCATTTATTTATTTCTGCTCATGAACAAGGCATAAGTATTTTGTGAACTGATGCATAGGCTTATGGTTTGAAAGCCAATTCCCAAATGAGAAGATACTTGCAGACCATTGGCAGTGGCAAGTCAATTGGCTCCCAGATTAAAAGTTGGCTTGCCCATCCATTTGGCATATAGCTTTCATTGTATAAATTACTGTGTACTTTGCTTTTCCTCTCCTACACCATAAGAAAAAGAGGGCAGGCATTGTGCCTTCTTATCTTCCTTACACTTAGCAAAGGGCTAGGTATATAGTAGACATCAATAACTTTAATAACAGAATTAGGCCAATAGCCTCAGGTCTTCTGAATTGGCTTTTGACAGTAATGAATTATGAGGCCACCTTATTAATATTTTGTCAAGTCTGTCAATCAAGAAACTCACCAGGACCATTTGGAAGGGAATGTATTCCAAGAGATTCTACCAGGGAAGAATTTGTAAGTAAGGGTTTCTACAGTCAGTAGGGAGTATTTTGCAAGATTTTCAGAGCAATAGTGACATTGCAAGAGGGTAGCACTTATGCTGCAAGGTACCTAGGGATCTTAGTACCTTTTTGTGCACCTCTATATGGGTAAATACCCTGGTACAAATTACAAGGAAATTAAGGCTTTGGGGGAAGAAGAGACAAAAGCTCAACTAGAAGAAAGTCAATGTGAAGCCTTAAAGAAAAGCAAACGGTGATTCAAAGCAAGCTCAACATACAAAAATCCAGAATTAGAAAACAAATTAGAATCAGTTACTTATTTTAGCAAGAAGTTATTATTTCAAGCATAAACACTCCCACTGCATCTAAAATATGATTTTAAAATACCATTACATTATTTGTATGTGTTTTAAGAATAGTATATTTGCTATTATAAAAAGTAAAATAGTAGTGTGGCCTTTTTTTAAATTGAAGTATAGTTGATTTACAATATTGGGTAAGTTGCAAGTGTACAGCATAGTGATTATTTTTTTTGCAGATTATATTCCGTTACAAGTTATTGAATATAATTCCCTTTGCTGTACAGTAAATCCTTGTTGCTTATCTATTTTATGTATAGTAGTTTGTTAATCCCATACTCCTAATTTGTCCCTCTACCCCTCTCTCTCCTCTTTATAACCATAAGTTTGTTTTCTATGTCTGTGAGCCTATTTCTGTTTTATATATAGATTCATTTGTATTATTTGTTAGATTCCACATATGAGTGATATCATGTCTGGAGGGGTGGGATAGGGAGGGTGGGAGGGAGGGAGACAAAGAGGGAAGAGATATGGGAACATATGTATATGTATAACTGATTCACTCTGTTATAGAGCAGAAACTAACACACCATTGTAAAGCAATTATACCCCAATAAAGATGTTAAAAAAAAAAAAGTGTTAATAATGGCCAGTATCACATCTGGGTTAAATAATAAGCTGCTACATAATGTAATTAATGACTTATTCTCATCTCACAGTTAAACAATCTGAGGCTGAGAGAGAATACATGTCCTGCCCATGATCACATGAGGCAAACAGCCTGCAAGATCTTGGTCCTTCTCAGGACTCAGATCTTGGAGATCTTCCAACTCCTTGATTCACTAAGAAAGCACTTTGATTCAAAGCCAGAGTGAAGGCTACTGTGAACCTAGAGAAAAAGTGTATCTATCACTGCATTTGCGGAGTTTTCCTGCATGAAAGACATTCATTTTAAATGTGTCCTAGGGTGTCAATAAGAACTATATAATTCATCAAGTATTTGGGGAGTGAAGTGACTAAACATCATCCCAAAAGAAAGCTTAGCACCAGAGAATTATCGTGCTTTGGCTTCTCTTGACAAGGTGTATAAATCAGCACTGGATGTGCCCGTCTTGCTTGGGGAAATTTCAGCTTTATAAATAAAAACCCTAATCCAGGTGGCTGCTGACCAGCCTTTGCTGCCAGCTCACGATTTAAGTTCCTCGCCCATCAGCCTTAGGAAACTTTCCCATTGCTGGGTGTTGAATAGCTTTTATTCTTTTAAAGAAAATGTTAATATGTATTATAAAACAACAACAACAAAAACAAAAACTTTCAATTGCACATTCATTTAGAACATCTGGAAAATGTAAAAAAAATATAAAGAAAAAAATTTAAATCATAATTTTGCTTCCCAGAAATAAGATCCATTAATATTTGAGAATTATTTTTATAATTGAGATAACTGAATGCATGAGTTTGTATCTTGCTTTTCTTTTACTTAATAATAAATAATAACATTTTCATTTGCTATTGCAAACTTTTTTATATAAAATGCACTGGCTTTATATTCCATAATGTGAGAAATCACTGTTTATTTTCTATTTGGAAAATGTATTGGTATTTTCTTTTCATTTTTTACTTTTATTTCATACAGTGATGAGTGTCTTAGTGTTGTTGCGGTCCGGGAGCCACACTCCTGGAGTCGAGTTCCCCGGTAAATGCGACCCGTGTCCCAACCAAGGACACCCGAGAATCACCGACACCAAGTAGAAAGATTAGCAAAGGATTTATACAAGTATAGAAGCTTACACAAACTGTCCGGCCAGGGTCCCACTCGGAGAGAAGTGAGTGAAGCCCCGACTAACAGTCGGGCGCGGCTTTTATACCCTTCACAGGGCGGGAAGCCCCCAAGGCGGGAGGGAGCTGTTTAATTTTGAATCAGCCAATCAGGAACCCGGTTCTTCCCGCCCCAAGCAAGCAAGCAAGTTCCCCCTTTACAGAAGCCAAAGTACACCGTGGGCTATTGCGTTCCAGGAAGGGTACGCTCCCTTCCTGTTCCTGAGCAAGCAAGCAAAGCAACTTTCTTACAGAAGCCAAAATGTGCTGTTAGCCCTGAAGCTGTTCTTCCGTTTCTTTTGTCACAGTGTCCAGAGCTTTTTTCCCTTTGTTCTGGATTTATGTCCTGCATTCCTTCAACAAACAAATATGGAACATCTATCATAAACAGGGCTATGTTAGGCATGGGAAACACAATGAGAAGCAAAAAGCCATGTTATATGGAGCTTACACATTCTGTGGCAAATATCAACCAGTGAACAGACTCTAGCATAAAAGTGTCAGAATAGAAATGTAGAGGATTCTTCAGGAATGCAAAGACGGGAAACTAACTCAGAAGTGGAGTTAATGATAAGGCTTCCTGGAGTAAGTGGCATTGAAAGACATGAAGGACATACAGGATAGTGGGTGATGGGGGTAGGGGGAGGGGGGAATAAATTGGGAGTTTGGGATTAACATACACACTGCTATATGTAAAATAGATAACCAACAAGGACCTATACTCAATATCTACTAATAACCTGTAATGGAAAAGAACCTGAAAAAGAATATCTATGTGTGTGTGTATATATACATATATATACACATACATGTGTTTATATATATATATATATATATACACACATATATGTATAACTGAATCATTTTGCTGTATACTTGAAACTAACACAGCATTATAAATCAACTATACTTCAATTTTAAAAAAAAAGGAAGAACATAAGTAAACAGAAAGAAAAGCCTAGTTTAGAGATCGAGAATGGTGTGTGCATGGCTCCTTTGGGGATCTGAAGGACATTTATTAAGTCTGGAACCTAGAATTCAAGGTGAGAAATGAGACTGATGAGGCTAAAGAATTAACAAGCACAAGATGATAACAAGTTTAAGATTTTGTTTGAGAAATTGACCTTCACCCTGAGGGCAATGTGGAACTATTGAGGGATTTTCGACAAGAAGTGATATTGTGAGATTTCTTTAAGGTAATACTCCCAGAAGCCAAATTACCAGGACAAAGATAATGCCTTTCAGGCTCTTGAAATAAATTGGAAAAACATTTTCCAAAATGAAATACTCTCCTTCCACTGGCATCGTATGAGACAGCCCATTTGTTGTTGGCATAACACTTTTTCCACTTGTTGTTACATATTTATGTTCTAAGTACTGCGCTAGGTGGTGCTTTACATGATTTTACTTTATGAAGCCTTACAACAATCCTTTAGGACTGAGTATATTACTCCCATTTAATAGAATTTCCTAAGATTACAGAGAAAGGATGATTTTCTCACAGTCATAGAAGAAATAAATGGTTGGACTGAGATTCAAACTTAAATAACACTGGATCTTAGGGTCTGCCTTTTCTCTTAGTATGCTTCAATACCTCCCAGTGCATTTCAGATACACATAATCCCCGTGGAATGTGATGCCAGCACCCATTATGTGGCCTAGGTTTTATTTATGTAAAGTAAGCACTTCATAGAATTTTCTGGAATTTGACTTACCTTAGGGAAGCCATTTATTAGGAAAGAAGAACAGCAAAGGTTAGATGATGGCGAAAGGTTTAGCTTCAAGTAGGTGGTTTATTTGCACAAGACTCCATATCTCGCTGTTATCACTACAGAACCATCTGTCTCCTCCAGAGAGGAGGAGGATGTTAGCAATGGATCAGATGCTACGATCTGGCAGAGCTCCTGACTTCAGGATACAATACAAGTAAACAACCTAAGCTTAGAAGGAGGCTTCCTCCTCAATGACATGAGGTTGGAGTAGGAGAGATCCCTTTATCTCTGTAGGCCTTGCTCTGGATTTATATGTGTATACGTGTATATACATATATGCACACAACTGTGTGAATTATTCCATGCTTGCAGGCTTCCTACAACACAATATAGTGCTTCCTACCACTGTTAACTTTCAGTCAAGAGAGAGGCTTGGGCACTCTTAGAGAGTGAAGGCTAGCCATGGCTTCAACATTTGCAAATAACTACTTTCTTCCCAGTTTTGTTGCACGTATGTGCATTAAACTCAGTCCACTGAGGATTCAGAAATAAATTTTATACAGAAGATAGAAAGGTTTTGCAAAGTGTATGGAATTATTTCCCAAGGCAGATACTGAAAGGGAGCAATGAGATAGGTCCACTGAAAAAGGCAAGAATGCTTCCTCTCTTACCAGCTCTGTGACCTTTGGTAACCCAGGCTCTTGAAATGTCAGTTTCCTTTTTTGTCCAGTGATAACAATAATAATACCTAATGCAGTTGTGATGAGTGAATGATCTGATATGCAAAAAGGAAATCCCCTTTTATCAAAAATGAAGGGTTATCCAAAAAGATTTTAAATTATTGAAACATATTCAGTTATATCCCTTAGATATTTATCAATTTTTCAATTATTTATTCAGTTACTCAAAATATAGCTTTAAATTTTATTTTATGGAATTGAGAAAACCATCCCAATGGAATAGTGTGGAATAAAAAACAAGAACAAACAAACAAAAAACGAAAAAAGAAAAACACTATTCTGCTAGCATCAAAGGCCATGAATTTGGGTGCAGACTTTACCACTGTGGGACTTTTTAATTTACCTTCTCTTGAGCCTCAGCTTTCTCATCTTTAACTTGGGTATTTTAAAAGCTCCTCACAGGGCTTTTAGGATCATTAACTGGCACGTTCTAGGTAGATTGTTTTATAATATTTTATCCCCTTTCAGGCACTTTTTTTTTTTTTTTTTTAATACACTGGGGGTTCAATGTGGGCAGAAGGAAGGGACATGGCTATATCTTTAGTTCTAAGGATTAGAGGAGGAAAGAGGTCAGGAAGCAGGATAACATTCCCAGCCCATAAGAAACAGGCAAGTCCTTCAGGCTGGCAATTCAGGGTCAGGCCCCAGGGTTGATTTGTACTCCCCTTGGAGCATAATGACTGTGGCCACAGGTGGAGTTCATGGACCAAAAGGCAGCTCACGGAGGCATGGAGCTGACCATGTTTACTCAGAGCACAGAGGCTGTAAAGCATCAGGCTTCCTCCTGAGATGGTGACCCAGGATAGCCACCACAGCTGCAGACTTTACAGAACGTTAGCTTTGAAAGACAATTTTGAGGTCACATAACCCATCTCTCTCATTGCCACACTTCAGAGGCTGGCTCCAGAGCTCCTTTCTTTAAGCTTAGAAGAACCTCTGCCACCATCCCTTCTTAGGTGGTAGCTCCTCAGCCCTTCAGGTGAGACCTGCCAGAACAGTTATATAACTCTGAATGTATGTCCTGAATAAATGTGCCTGTGCTAGACCTTGCTTCTACATCAATTCCATCAACTCCTTTCCTCTCATTCTGATTTTCACACAAAGGCTTGAGGATTCCTACTGTTCAAGCTCCTGTCTATATTATCCTCTTGTCTTTGTATTATAGTGAGTTTCTATAATTTTCAAAGCTGTTATTTCTATATCAGTGCTGAAAGCTAGAATATATCATCTCCTATGTGTCACATGTGATCAACACATACGAGAGAGCTGAAGCCACCAGAACTAATGGAAACATCTTACTCTGAACATAAAACATATAAGCTATATACTTTCTATTAAAATAACTGAAGAGGACAGAGCTATGTATGTTTGAGCCCATTTATAGAGAAATCTCCTTTGCATATATGAATTATTATTGTTAATATCTCCTCCACTCTTCCGTAGAGAGGGAATGAAAAGATTTAACTTAAACAATGGCAAAAGTTTCCAACTGGTTGAGCCCCCTTTGAATATGTTGCTATAGTTGACAACTACATCTACTATTACACTACCAAAAGAAGGTCAAGAATTTTGGTACCATTATGGCAGAAATCAGCAAACTATGGTCCATGGGATAAATTTAGCTTGCTAGCTGTCCTTATAAATAAAGTTTTGTTAGAACACAGTAATGTTTCTTTATTTACATACTGTCTATGACATATTTTGCCCTACAGTGGCCGAGCTGAGTAATTGTCACGGAGTCCATATGGCTTGGAAAGCCAAATTATCTGTCCTTTTACAGACAAAATTGGTGAAATCCTGCATTATGGTAAAGAGAACATATAGGATCCAAATTATCACAGTGCATCCAACTGTGACCTGCTAATACAACTATTTCTGTTAAGTTCCTGAGACATTAGGAACTCAATATATTTATTAAAACAATGTGAGCTCTTTTTATTTTAAAATTTTTGCTCTAGGTAATTGACTTACTATAATCCTTAAACCTAATTTAAGAATCTTCAAAGACATGGAATATAATTAAACAAAACACCCCAAACACCTCAACTCTGAAACAGAACTGAATCCTTGATTCTTTAGAGAACATTTCAAGGTCATAATGATAAATACAGATTTTTCACTGTCCTGCTCACATGGAAAGGCCGAGCAATATGATAAAGATGGAGAGTGTTGGATACCCTGTTTTACAGCAGAATGACATTTGAAAGTGGCTCATCTAGAAATTGGAATTGTGACCCTACAAATGTTTATTTAATGAGAGTTTAAATATTTGGTTATTTCTCTGTCTTTCTCTTGTGACTGAGTTCCTTATATTTTGCCTTTTGTTTTGGTTTTATTTTCAGCTTCCTCAACATCTAGCACAGTGTCTGACACTGAGTAGATCCTCAGTTAATTTTGATTAAACTCAACTGAATAAGTAGTATTTACCAAATATAACTGACACTACTCATTGGCTAACCTCACTGTCCTAGAGGATGGTAAAAGATTCCCAACACCTCCTGTAGCGACGATGGGCCATGTGACACAATTTGGTTAATGACACATAAGTAATGTTGGATTGGGGAGTTTCTGGGAATCTTCTGTTTATCTGTTAACAGGGACAGACTTAGCTGGAAGTGTCCCTTCTTGCCTTCTTGCCTTCAACACAGAAATGATATCTGTTGCTGGGGAAACTAGTTTGTGAGTGTGAGACAATTAGCTAATATGTTATAAATAATGCAATAGAAAGAAAAAAGGAATGTGGGCATTTAATGGAACCCCTGTCCCAGCCTTAGACTCTCTATACCCAGATTACTTGTTATATTAAAAAAGAAAAATCCCTGCTTGTTTAAGCCTTTGTTACTTTGAATATCTATTACTTTCAGCCCAAAATATACTTTATTGTTTCTACAATCTTAGTGGCAAGATCATCAGTCATGAAATTAGCTGGATTTACACCTGTCAAGAACAATTTCATTGAGAAACCTTGTGGTGGCCAGTGACAATGCTAGCTGTCATTAGCAAGGAAATCTTATTCTAGCAGGCATTTTTTAAAAATCATATTTTATTTTATTTTTCCAGCTTTAATAAGTAATAATTGACAAATATAATTGTGTATATTTAAAGTGTACAATGTCATGCTTTGATATATTTATATATTGTGAGATGACTGCCACAATCAAGTTAACACATCCATCACCTCACATAATTAATGTGTGTGTGTGTGTGTGTGTGTGTGTGTGTGTGGTAAGAATGCTTAAGATCTACTCAGCAAATTCAAGTATAAAATACGGTACTATTAACTATAATTGCCATGCTGTACATTAGATCCTTACAACTTCATCGTATAACTGAAAATTTGTACCCCTTGGCCAACATCTTGAAGGAAGATAATGAAGAAGAGAAATAAGATTTTTGATCATCTACTACTGCATTTAAAAGATTCCATTTGGTCCTCTGTATTTGTACACTTATTAAATCTACACAATGATACTCTAAGATGGTATCATTAGCCCATATTATAGATGAGTACAGAGAGGTCAAGAAATGCGTTTAAAGCCATACACTTAGAAAGCAACAAAGGTACAATTCAAAACAAATTCTGTATGCCTCTAAAATCCATATTAGTTTTAAAATATCATGCTCTTTTTCAAAGATATTAGCTGTTGTTTATTCCTAGATTATCCATAAACTATTGGAGAAAAAACCCAAATAAAATATCCTTTGGGGAGAAAACTCAGTTCCTTCTCTGGAAATCAGATATTGGCTCTGAATCCAGGACACTGGGACTTCAACCACTGAACCTCTCAGATTTGACTGATATCATTAGTTAAAAGCGTTTTGTTTTTGTTTTCTAACAGGAATCTTATAACCTAGTGAGTCATGAAGACAGATAAAACATCAGCCAAAATTTGATGTACAACATAAAATAAAATATATGGAAGATAGAAACTTCTGTGTATCTTATCTCCTTGTCATATATAAAGAAAATGAAACCATCAGTTGTACCAGCTTCAGATTCAGCGATGCTGCTGCTCTGGACTGAATTATGTCTCCTCCAAATTCATATGTTGAAGCTCTACCCTCTAATGGGATGGTATTTAGAGATGGAGCCTTTGGGAAATAATTAGGTTTAGATGAAGTCATGAAGGTGATGTCCTTACAATGAGATTAGTGCCCTTATAAAAGAGATACCAGAGACCTTTCCCTCTCTTGCTCTTTCCTCACCATATGAGGAAACAGCAAAAAGGCAAGGCAGTAACCTGCAAGTCAGGAAGAGAGCTTTCACCAGAAAGCAACTGTGTTGGCACCTTGATATTTCTCCAGAATGTGAGAAAATAAATTTTTGTTGTTTAAGCCACCCAGTCTATGGTATTTTGTTATAGCAGCCAGAACTGACTAAGACAGATCTCCTTTTAGCAGACATATCTCTTCTACTTTATTTTTTTGTTTGTTTTCAGCAAACAGAAGAAGAGGAAACAGAATCACCACATGTGTTCTTAACGCTACTATACCCATTTTCGGAAGGCCAGTTTTGAATCCATGTTTCAAAAGTTGATTTAGGGGAAAACAAAACAAAACAAAACACACATCAAACAAAGCATTGTGGATATATAGACTAGTACAACCTTTCCCCAGAAGCATTATGTATTTCCTGGTGTCTGTTTACTGTCACCTTTATCTCCTCAGTTCAGCTTGTTAGCAAGTGGTGCACCATGATTTATCTTACTGGGGCTCAAAGTTTTAGTTGTGTTGTCATTCACTTTCAGCTCTGGGTTCCCCTTGGCAGTGGGGGAGGAAATCTCTCTTAACTGCAAATATATCATGTTATACTTCCACTAAAAGAAAGATGGTGGTGGAAGAGAATAGAAAGTTCTTTTCATTTTATAAGTCAAAACCCAAAATTTATGTTGGAAGTTGAGTTTAGTTAGATTTTCCAATATCTGTTCTCTTCTGTTTCTAAAGAAATAGACAAAAAGTGGTTGGACTGTGATTAACAAAGGGTGATGAAACAATCTTAAGGCTTCAAAAGGCTAATGTCAGGATACTTGCAGTTGCTAGTTATATTTGGTGTTAAGGGATAATCTTTAAAACTCAACTGAATTTTCTTTGTAGTGGTTAAGAATTTCAAAGAATGAGATTCTAGACCCTAAAATCCTATCTTCAGTATGTTCAGGCATATATCATTGTTACCCCATTTACAAATAATTAAAATTAAGCCAAAGGACTTTGTATTACTTGACCATGGTCATATCCCTAGTACCTGATGTATTCAAACTACAAATAAGGACTTCGGACTCCAGTTCTAGTGCTCTTTCCAATTTACTGTGCTGTCTGATAATGGTGGTTTTACTGGTGGTGGTAGTGGCAGGAAGATAATGATAAATAAACATGTTCTTAGCCCCTATGCTATGTAGAGGTTCTTCATTAGACCCTATAGGTATAATGAAGACAGTTGTGTCTAAGAACATCCAAATACACATTTAGTAAAAATGAAAGGGCTTGACTCTGACTCAGTTCAATATTATTTTTGGACATCTAGTTTGGCAAACTTGGTTTGCTCTTAGAGCAACTCATATTGAATGGAAACATTTCAGGATCAGGAAGAGCCGGAGAAGTGATCTTTCTCAAATAGTCATCTAGTATCTGCATTCCCTGGCATGCAGCTAGAAGCATTTCACTCCAGCTTCACCTGAAAATGTTTAGGGACAGAGAACTCCCTCTGCTTCTTCTATCTTTGATTATATCTGACTGATATATATATTTTTTTCCTTAGTGTGTATTCTGCTGTCAGACTGTCTGGAATTACATACTGGCTTCATCGATTACTAATTATGTTATTTCAGGCAAAATTGCTTGAGCTTTTTATGTTTCAGTTTCCTCACCAGTGAAATGGAAATAATAATAGTATTTAACTTATAGTACTGTTCTGGGGCTAAATAATTAAATATATGAATAGCACTTAAAACACTGTATGCTATATAATAAGTGCTCAATAAAGGCTAATATATATACATGTGTGTGTGTGTGTGCATATATATATATATATATATATATATATACACACACACATATAAGTATAAATAATCTTTACCATAATAATAAAGTAATAAATTAATAAGGTTTGGCTATTAATAGTAGTGGTAGTAACAGTAGTAGCAGTAATAGTACTTGTAATAGTGATCATAGATTTTCTCTCCCTATAGTGATAATCCTGGCTGTTGTCTGTTCTACTCTACAGGACCTGTACAGTTCACTTGGAAGTTTTTCTAATATATGATCCTAGAATATATGATTTCTTCTACTGGAGGCCATCGTTGCCTGTCTGAATCACTTTCTTAACATCACAGACTGAGTTAGTCTCAGTACTGGAATGAGAATCAAACCCTGGCTCTCAGCTCAGGATTCTTCCCTGCATATCTGGTCTCTTGAACTTTAAAATTGGACCTTGCTCAATTATTTTCAAATAATTAAATCAAATTTCTTCTGGGGTGCTATCTTTAATAATACTGGCTGAAATTGCAAGTAAAATGAACATATATTATAGCACTACAACCCAAATTTGGTACTTTCCTCATATTTTTCTTTTTTTGTTAGAAAAATGCTTTACTCAGTTTCTTCCCAATGCCAATATCTTACAAAAATCATAGGACAAAATCACAATCAGGATATTGACATTGATATAGTCAAGATATAAAGCATTTCCATCATTTCTGTGAGCACAAGGATCCCTCAAGTTTTCATTATTTATTTATTTTTTTTATACAGCAGGTTCTGATTAGTTATTTTATACATATTGGTGTATATATGTCAATCTCAATCTCCCAATTCATCCCACAACCACCCACCCCCCACTTTACCCCCTTGGTGTCCGTACGCTTGTTCTCCACATCTGTGTCTCTATTTCTGCCATGCAAAACAATTCATCTGTACCATTTTTCTAGATTCCATATATATGCGTTAATATATGATATTTGCTTTTCTGTTTCTGACTCACTTCACTCTGTATGACAGTCTCTAGGTCCATCCGCGTCTCTACAAATGACCCAATTTCATTCCTTTTTATGGCTGAGTAATATTCCATTGTATATATGTACCACATCTTCTTTATCCATTCGTCTGTCGATGGGCATTTAGGTTGTTCCCATGACCTGACTATTGTAAATAGTGCTGCAATGAACATTGGGGCGCATGTGTCTTTTTGAATTATGGTTTCTTCTGGGTATATGCCCAGTAGTGGGATTGCTAAGTCATATGGTAATTCTATTTTTAGTTTTTTAAGGAACCTCCATACTGTGCTCCATAGTAGCTGTATCAATTTACATTTCCACCAACAGTGCAAGAGGGTTCCCTTTCCTCCACACCCTCTCCAGCATTTGCTGTTTGTAGATTTTCTGATGAAGCCCATTCTAACCAGTGTGAGGTGATATGTCATTGTAGTTTTGATTTGCAATTCTCTAATAATTAGTGATGTTGAGCATATTTTCATGTGATTCTTGGCCATTTGTATGTCTTCTTTGGAGAAATGTCTATTTAGGTCTTCTGCCCATTTTTGGATTGGGTTGTTTGTTTTTTTTTATACTGAGCTGCATGAGCTGTTTAGATATTTTGGAGAGTAATCCTTTGTCTGTTGATTCGTTTGCAAATATTATCTCTCATTCTGAGGGCTGTCTTTTCATCTTGTTTATAGTATCCTTTCCTGTGTAAAAGCTTTTAAGTTTCATTAGGTCCCATTTGTTTATTTTTGTTTTTATTTCCATTGCTCTAGGAGATGCGTCAAAAAAGATCTTGCTGTGATTTATGTCAAAGAGTGTCATTCCTATATTTTCCTCTGAGACTTTTATAGTGTCTGGCCTTACCTTTAGGTCTTTAATTCATTTTGAGTTTATTTTTGTGTATGGTGTTAGGGAGTGTTCTAATTTCATTCTTGTACATGTAGCTGTCCAGTTTTCCCAGCACCACTTATCAAAGAGACTCTCTTTTCTCCATTGTATATCCTTTTCTCCTTTGTCATAGATTAGTTGACCATAGGTCTGTGGGTTTACCTCTGGGCTTTCTATACTGTTCCATTGATCTATATTTCTGTTTTTGTGCCAGTACCATATTGTCTTGATTGCTGTAGCTTCATAGTATAGTCTGAAGTCAGGGAGTCTGATTCCTCCAGCTCTGTGTTTTTCCCTCAAGATTGCTTTGGCTATTTGGGATCTTTTGTATTTCCATACAGATTTTAAGATTTTTTTGTTCTGGTTCTGTAAAAAAATGCCATTGGTAATTTGATAGGGATTGCATTGAATCTGTAAATTGCTTTGGGTAGAATAGTCATTTTCACAATACTGATTCTTCCAATCCAAGAAAATAGTATATCTCTCCATATTTTGGTGTCATCTTTGATTTCTTTCATCAGTGTCTTATAGTTTTCTGAGTACAGGCCTTTTACCTCCTTAGGTAGGTTTATTTCTAGGTATTGTATTCTTTTTGTTGCAGTGGTGAATGTGATTGTTTCCTTAATTTCTCTCTCTGATCATTCATTGTTAGTGTATAGGGATGCAAGAGATTTCTGTGCATTAATTTTGTTTCCTGCAACTTTACCAAATTCATTGATTAGCTCTAGTAGTTTTCTGGTGGCATATTTAGGATTCTCTATGTATATAGTATCATGTCATCTGCCAACAGTGACAGTTTTACTTCTTTTCTGATTTGGATTCCTTTTATTTATTTTTCTTCTCGGATTGCTGGGGCTAAAACTTCCAAAACTATGTTGAATAATAGTGGTGAGAGTGGACATTCTTGTCTTGTTCCTGATCTTAGAGGAAATTCTTTCAGTTTTTCACCATTGAGAATGATGTTTGTTGTGGGTTTGTCATATATGGCCTTTATTATGTTGAGGTAGGTTCCCTCTATGCCCACTTTCTGGAGAATTTTTAACATAAATGGGTGCTGGATTTTGTCAAAAGCTTTTTCTGCATCTATTGAGATGATCATATGGTTTTTATTCTTCAATTTGTTAATATGGTGTATCACGTTGATTGACTTTTGTATATTGAAGAATCCTTGCATCCCTGGGATAAATCCCACTTGATCATGGTGTATGATCCTTTTAAAGTGCTGTTGGATTCTGTTTGCTAGTTTTTTGTTGAGGATTTTTGCATCTATATTCATCAGTGATATTGGTCTGTAATTTTCTTTTTTTGTAGTATCTTTCCCTGGTTTTGGTATCAGGGTAATGGTGGCATTGTAAAATGAGTTTGGTAGTGTTCCTTCCTCTAAAATTTTTTGGAAGAGTTTGAGAAGGATGGGTGTTAGCTCCTCTCTAAATGTTTGGTAGAGTTCACCTGTGAAGCCATCTGGTCCTGGACTTCTGTTTGTTGGAAGACTTTTAATCACAGTTTCATTACTTGTGATTGGTCTGCTCATATTTTCTATTTCTTCCTGGTTCAGTCTCGGAAGGTTGTGCTTTTCTAAGAATTTGTCCATTTCTTCCAGGTTGTCCATTTTATTGGCATAGAGTTGCTTTGTAGTAGTCTCTTAGGATGCTTTGTATTTCTGCAGTGTCCATTGTAACTTCTCCTTTTTCATATCTAATTTGATTGATTTGAGTCCTCTCCCTCTTTTTCTTGATGAGTCTGGCTAATGGTTTATCAATTTTGTTTATCTTCTCAAAGAACCAGCTTTTAGTGTTATTGATCTTTGCTATTGTTTTCTTTGTTTCTATTTCACTGATTTCTGCTCCAATCTTTATGATTTCTTTCCTTCTGCTAACTATGGGTTTCATTTATTATTCTTTCTCTAGTTCTTTTAGGTGTAAGGTTAGATTGTTTGAGATTTTTCTTGTTTCTTGAGGTAGGATTGTATTGCTATAAACTTCCCTCTTAGAACTGCTTTTGCTGCATCCCGTAAGTTTTGGATCATCATGTTTTCATTGTCATTTGTCTCTAGGTGTTTTTTGATTTCCTCTTTGACTTCTTCAGTGATCTCTTGGCTACTAAGTAACGTACAGTTTAGCCTCCATATGTTTGTGCTTTTTATGTTTTTTCCCTGTAATTGATTTCTAATCTCATAGCACTGTAGTCAGAAAAGATGCTCGATATGATTTCAATATTCTTAAATTTGCTGAGGCTTGATTTGTGACCCAAGATGTGATCTATCCTGCAGAATGGTCCGTGTGCACTTGAGAAGAAAATGTAATCTGTGGTTTTTGGATGGAATGTCCGATAAATACCAATGAAATCTGTCTGATCTACTGTGTCATTTAAAGCTTGTGTTTCCTTATTAATTTTCTGTCTGGATGATCTGTCCATTGGTGTAAGTGAGGTGCTAAAGTCTCCCACTATTATTGTGTTACTGTCAATTTCCTCTTTAATAGCTGTTAGCATTTGCCTTATGTATTGAGGTGCTCCTATGTTGAGTGCATATATATTTATAATTGTTTTATCTTCTTCTTGGATTGATCCCTCGATCATTATGTAGTGTCCTTCCTTGTCTCCTGTAACATTCTTTATTTTAAAGTCTATTTTATATGATATGAGTATTGCTACTCCAGCTTTCTTTTGATTTCCATTTGCATGGAATATCTCTTTCCATTCCCTCACTTTCACTCTGTATGTGTCCCTAGGTCTGAAACGGGTCTCTTATAGATAGCATATGTACAGGTCTTGTTTGTGTATCCATTCAGCCAGACTGTGTCTTTTGGTTGGAGCACTTAATCCATTCACATTTAAGGTAATTATTGATATGTATGTTCTTATTACCATTTTCTTAATTGTTTTGTTTTTTTTAAATAAATTTATTTATTTTATTTATTTACTTTTGTCTGTGTTGGGTCTTCATTGCTGTGCACGGGCTTTCTCTAGTTGCAGTGAATAGGGGCTTCTCTTCATTGTGGAGCACAGGCTCTTGGCCTGTGGGCTTCCGTAGTTATGGCATGCAGGCTCAGTAGCTGTGGCTTGTGGGCTCTAGAGCATAGGCTCAGTAGTTGTAATGCACGGGCTTAGCTGCTCCGCAGCATGTGGGATCTCCCTCAACCAGGGCACGAACCTGTGTCCCCTGCATTGGCAGGGAGATTCTTAGCCACTGCACCGCCATGGAATTCCCCTTGGGTTTTTTTTGTGGGTCCTTTCTTTTCTTGTGTTTCCCACTTAGAGAACTTCCTTTAGCATTTGTTGTAGAGCTGGTTTGGTTGTGCTGAATTCTCTTCGCTTTTGCTCGTCTGCAAAGCTTTTGATTTCTCTGTTGAATCTGAATGAGATCCTTGCTGGGTAGAGTAATCTTGGTTGTAGGTTCTTCCCTTTCATCACTTTAAATATATTGTGCCACTCCCTTCTGGCCTGTAGAGTTTCTCCTGAGAAATCAACTGTTAATCTTATGGGAGTTCCCTTGTGTGTTATTTGTCATTTTTCCCTTGTTGCTTTTAATCATTTTTCTTTGTCTTCAATTTTTGTCAGTTTGATTACTATGTGTCTCGGCATGTTTCTCCTTGGGTTTCTCCTGTCTGGGACTCTCTGTGCTTCCTGGACTTGGGTGGCTATTTCCTTTCCCATGTTAGGGAAGTTTTTGACTATAATCTCTTCACATATTTTCTCTGGTCCTTTCTCTCTCTCTTCTCCTTCTGGGACCCCTATAATGAGAATGTTGGTGTGTTTAATGTTGCCCCAGAGGTCTCTGAGGTTGTCTTCATTTCTTTTCATCCATTTTTCTTTACTCTGTTCCAGGGCAGTGATTTCCACCATTCTGTCTTCCAGGTCACTTATCCATTATTTTGCCTCAGTTATTCTGCTATTGGTTCCTTCTAGTGTATTTTTCATCTCAGTTATTGTATTGTTCATCTTTGTTTTTTTGTTCTTTGCTTCTCCTAGGTCTTTTTTTTTTTTAACATTTCTTGCATCTTCTCAATCTTTGCCTCCATTCTTTTTCTGAGGTCCTGGATCACCTTCACTATCATTATTCTGAATTCTTTTTCTGGAAGCTCACCTATCTCCACTTCATTTAGTTGATTTTCTGGGGTTTTATCTTGTTCCTTCAACTGGTACATAGTCCTCTGCCTTTTCATTTTGTCTATCTTTCTGTGAATGTAGTTTTTGTTCCACAGGATGCAGGACTGTAGTTCTTCTTGCTTCTGCTGTCTGCCTTCTCCTCAATGAGGCTATCTAAGAGGTTTGTGCAAGCTTCCTGATGGGAGGGACTAGTGAAGGGTAGAGCTGGGTGTTGCTCTGGTGGGCAGAGCTCAGTAAAATTTTAAACTGCTTGTCTGCTGATGGGTGGGGATGAGTTCCCTCCCTGTTGGTTGTTTGCCCTGAGGTGATCCAGCAATGGAGACTTTTTGGTTGGGCTAATGGCGGATTCTGGGAGGGTTCACCCCAAGGAGTACTTCCCAGAACTTCTGTTGCCAGTGTGCTTGTCCCCACGGTTAGCCACAGCCGCCCCCCACCTCTGCAGGAGACCCTTCAACACTAGCAGGTAAGTCTGGTTCAGTCTCCTGTGGGGTCACTGCTCTTTCCCCTTGGGTCCTGATGTGCACACTACTTTGTGTGTGCCCTCCAAGAGTGGAGTCTCTCTTTTCCCCCAGTCCTGTCAAAGTACTGCAATCAAATCCCACTAGCCTTCAAAGTTTGATTCTCTGGGAATTCCTCCTCCTGTTGCTGGACTCTCAGGTTGAGAAGCCTGAGGTGGGGCTCAGAACCTTTCCTCCAGTGGGTGGACTTCTGTGGTATAACTGTTTTCCAGTTTGTAAGTCACCCACCCAGTCTCATTGCAGCTTCTCCTTTGTCTTTGGATGTGGGGTATCTCTTTTGGTGAGTTCCAGTGTCTTCTTGTCCATGATTGTTCAGCAGTTAGTTGTGATTCCAGTACTCTTGCAAGAGGGAGTGAGTGCACCAGTACTTTCTTCATATTATGAGATCTTTTCATTTTAACCTACAAATATCCATTTCATAGTGGCCCAAAGAATGAAAAATGACTCTACTATTAAAAATGATATGCCACACTTTTCTATAATTTGAATGATTAGGTAACGTTTCTAAAAATAATACTAATGCCATGTTAACATGAGCATATATTGAAGGGTTTTTATTTTCCCTGTTATTATGGCAAACTAATGACAATGCTGTCACACGATCTGAGGGCAACCAGGATAGCTAATTATCCTTCACATAGCCATAAATAAACAGAATGCTTGGCACTGATTTTAAAACAGGCTGGATTTCCATTTTGCAGAGATGCATTCCACTTTGCAGAGATCAGCCCCTCCTGAGATAACTCTTTGTACAGAATTGCTTTCCATGAGCGGCATGTGAGATGTTCCATATGCAAGACATATAGTTCATGACAACTCCATACTCAAAGAGACTTGGATGTCTTGTTCACTACCATATTCCCAGGAGCTAGAGCAGTAGTTGGCATGTGATAAGTTGATCAATAAGCATATGTTCAGTGAATCAAGAAATAAGTACCACTTTACAGATTTCTCTACTCATAGATGTCTTTTCCCTCAAGGTGCTGTATCTTCCAACCTCAACTTAATCTCTCAGGTGATTTCTAGTCTCCACAATAATCCTTTATAAAAACTTGCTCTCAGTGTTTTAATTCACAATGAGAAAGAAAGGTGTAATAACACCTTTAATTTATCTCATGTATTGAAGATCTAATAATCATTTAAAAATTTTTTTAATTATTATTTTTTAATTTTTTAATGAAGTATACTTGATTTACAATGTTTCAGGTGTACAGCAAAATGATTCAGTTGTATGTATATATCTATACCTATTCTTTTTCTGATTCTTTTCTATTATAGGTTATTACAAGATATTGAATATAGTTCCCTGCATCCAGTAGAACCTTTTTATTATCTATTTTATGTATAGTAGTTTGTATCTGCTAATCCTAAACTCCCAATTTATCTCTACCCATTTTTCCTTTTTGGTAACCATAAGGTTGTTTTCTATGCCTGTGAGTCTATTTCTGTTTTATAAATAAGTTCATTTATATCATTTTTTCAGATTCTACATATAAGTGATATCATATGGTATGTGTCTTTGTCTGACTTACTTCACTTAGTATGATAATCTCTAGGTCTAATAATCATTTCTTGACTCTTCCCTGGGGCCCACAGAGCAGGCAGGCAGGCTAAGCCAAATCAGGCTCAACTTTGGGGTTCCCAGTGCCCAATGGCTGAGAATGAGGTGAGGCAGCAGTGAGAGGCCTTCCTAGTTAAGGCAAACAGGTGATACCAAGCCTCTGAAATCCAGCAAGGAGCTCTGGCCCCCACCCAGACTTCCACAGACAGGACCAGAGGACTCCTAGCTCTAGTCTGTACTGGTAGGCAGCTATTACCCCAGGTTCTTCTCCTATACCAGGTCTGTCTCCTGTCCTTTCTTGGGGCATATAAGCTAAAATGGATGGAACCTGGAGCTGACCAGGAAACCATAAAGGGCATGGCTATTTCTCAGACGTGAAGACTGGGGTGCTTCTTGCCAGAATGTTTAAGACACTTGAATAATTGCTGTTTGCACTTACAGCATGGTCAGACCACGTCACTACATTTCTATGCAAGGGGAGGGCAAGGCAGAGTGGTGGTCATGGCCCTCAGCTAACCTATTCAAAGATATTTTCCAGTTGATTAATCTATTTTCATATTTATGAAGGAGTCTTAATACCATGAGTACACAGATGAATGAGAACATGTATTATTTCATCAGTCCTTATTCTCTATATACAATTCCTATTTTCTTGTTTGTACAATCTGTTCTAGTAAAACTAAACTTGTTTCAGCTTCTAGCATATGTTATATTCGCTCTCATTTCTAGGTCTATGTGTACTCTTAGATATCTCTGCTTCTCTTCTTTCCTCTACCTTTAAAAGGAAGTCTTCCCTGATAGCCCTCAAACAGGTTAGGTGTTTCTCCCTGTACACTGAAGTACTTATTGCCTTTCCTTTAAGTGTTTGGAGCTTTCTTCCTATGTCTCTTCTTAGTATCCCTAGACTTTAAGTTCCATGAAGAAATTGACGATGTGTGTCTGTTTCCAAGTTCCCAGAATAAATCAATGAAAATATCCACTTAGAGGATCTACGTATGTTGAATTTAGAGTATTGAAAACAAAAATCAAATTAGTATTTCAGTTTTACAGATAAGGAAAGCACAGCTCACAGAGATACAATAATGTCCTCAAGATCTCAAAGCCAACTGATGGCAGAACTAGAATAACCACTCCGAGTTCATTACTGTCCGCATAGTGCTCCTCTTTCACACCACATTTCTCCTTTCCCAATATAGCTCTACTTTCATAAGGGCCAGGGACTTAGATCAAATGTTATAGCTCTATGGTGGCAAAAGTTTAAGCACCAGTTAAAAAGTAGAAGCCACAGATCTTTCCCT